>NW_005356244.1:47402-53666 GCF_000412655.1 Myotis brandtii
GGTTAGGGGCAATCAGGCAGGCAGGCAGGCGAGCAGTTGGGAGCCAGCAGTCCCGGATTGTGAGAGGGATGTCCGACTGCCGGTTTAGGCCTGATCCCTGTGGGCAGTTGGACATTCCCCCACCCCCCCAGGGGTCCCAGATTGGAGAAGGTGCAGCCTGGGCTGAGGGACACCCCCCCTCCCAGTACACAAATTTCATGCACCAGGCCTCTAGTCAAGATAATAAACAAATTAATGCATCATTCCTAGAAGCATTAATGATCCTTTGTCATTCCTCTCCCTGACCTCCCAAACTTCACCTCCAGGCAAACTCTGAGCTGTTTTCTATCACTATAGATTAGTTTTCATTTTCTAGAATTTTATTTAATGGACTCATGTAGCATGTAATCCTTTTTGTCTGTCTTCTTTCATACTCAGCATAATTATTTAGAGATTCATTCCTCTTGTGTGTGTCAATAAATAGTTCAACCCTTTTTATTGCTAAATAGTATTTGATTTATCCATTCATCTGCTGATGGATATTTGGGCTGTTTCCAATTTGGGGCTGTTAAAAATAAAGCATTTATGAACATTCATGTACAAATATCTTTATAGAAATATATTTTCTTTTCTCTTGGGCAAATACCTAGGAGTGTAATGGCAGATATATGGTAGGAGTATGTAAACTTATTTAAGAAACTGCCAAAATGTTTTCCAAAGTGTTTGTAGCATTTTACACTCCCCCCAGCTGTGTATGAGAGTCCCAGTTCCTCCATGTCCTGGCCAATGTGTGGTGTGTCTTGTTCGTTTTCTTAACAGTGTTTTTTGAAGAGCAAAAGTTTTTAATTTTGATGAAGACTAATTCATCATTAAAAAAACAACAACACCTGAATATATCATTCCTTTAATTCCCTAGTGATTGTCCGTTATCTCTACTAGTCTGTGAACTCCTAGAGGGCAAAGACCACCTTCTTCTATCTCTGGATTCCCAGCACCAAGACAATGCTTACCACTCAGGAGAGAGTGAAACTGTCGTTCTTGTGGCTGCATCCTTACTCCTGACTATTGTGACAAAGCCTCCGAGTCTCCTGGCAACTGCTTCGTAATGACTGCTTTGTTTTACAGGAATGGAGGTTTTTAATCAATATATTTTTCTTAAGCCAGGAAATGCCTACTAAGGCCTCTGCATAGTTCCCTATGAGGGATCTGTGTATTTGAACAGAGAGAGAATGAGGAACAGAAAAATCTTCTCTTGAAGGCCCTCATTTAGGAATTCTGCCTGCTTTTTCTCCTGATCAGGGAGAGCCCTTTGTTTTTGGAATAAGTAGAGAAAAATCTCATAACAGAGTCTCCCAGAGGCAGAAGGCAAAGGGGACTTTACCAGGAAAGCAGTTCAAGGGAGTTTCACCACAAGGCCTGCCATTTTTGCCCCAGGAAAGGTGTCTGAAGAAAGAGATGAAACATCTCCTCCATCTATGAGATCCACAGCCTAGAGGTCCCTCCAATAGCCCCACTACAGGCTGCTGGCCCCACCGATGTGTCCACAGTCACCCAATCAGCAGTAACCGGCTCCTTCGGGTGATAGCAATGAAGGGTGTAGCTCAATATTGTTGGGATGTTCAATTCAATAGAAAACAAACAGTTAAAAGACTCTGATAGGCGTTTACCTCATGGTGTCCTAAAACTTCCACCGTTCACAGTGAAAAGGACTCTAAGGATGAATCCCAGTTCTGCAAATACGGAAGATTAAGATAACAATCAGTAACAACAAGAAAACTGCTTGCTTCATAAAACAAGAATTGCTAATAAAACATCATTGAAAAATATTTTTAAAATATATTATTAGACTCACAAGGAAAAAAATAAGTGAACATTTCCAGGTACCAAATAGGAGTGTGAACCCAGAGTGATTATTTAGAACCTGGTAATGCTGTGGTTACCACGGGGTGAGCAGTATAATGGCTTGAGCTTTAAAACTAGGAGTCAAGATGTTGCAAGGTCAGAGAGTTAGAACTGAGAACTCCCAAGGAGTGATATACTCTCTGAAAAAAAAAAAAAGACTAAAACAAACTCTGTCAGCACAGATAAGCAGGTCTCATCTGTCAAGGAGTGATATACTCTCTGAAAAAAAAAAGACTAGAACAAACTCTGTCAGCACAGATAAGCAGGTCTCATCTGTCTCTGAATTCTAGATGAGCAAAAATGTCTCCTTTGGGAATTGGAAATCTCACGCAGACCAAATTTACCCATATTTCCTAGAAAATAGTGAAAAATATAAGGATGCCAGCTATTATTGCTTCTCTACAAACTTATACCATGATGAGACGAAGGATTTGAATACGCATTTCTCCAAAGACATGCATATGGCCAATAAACACATGAAAAGATGCTCAGCACCATTAGTCATGAGAGAACACCAACCAAAACTGCACTGAGATACAACTTCACACCCACTGGGATGACTATGATCAAAAACACAGACAGCAAGTGTTGGTGAGGATGTAGAGAAATCGGAACCCTCATAAATTACTGGTGGGAATGTAAAATGGTGAAGCCACTTTGGAAAGTAGTTGGGTGGTCCCTCAAAATGCTAAACATAATAGTGCCATTTGACCCAGAAATACCACTCTTAAAGAAATGAAAACATATGTCTACCCAAAAACTTGTATAGGAATGTTCATAGTGGCATTATGCATACAACCCAAAAGTGAAAACAGCTCACATGTTCATTGAGCATTTACATGGTATTAGGTATTAAAAGTAATCTAGAGATGATTTAAGGTATACAGGATTATGTGCATAGGTTATATGCAAGTACTACATCATTTTATATAAGAAACTTGAGCACCCATGAATTTTGGTATCTGTGGGGGCCCTGGGCCCATCACCATAGATACTGGGGGGAACAACTCTATATTCACACAATGGAATATTACTCAGCTGCATTTAAAAAAAAAAAAAAGTACATGCTACCACAGGGATGAAACATGAAAAATGTTAAGTAAAAGAAGTCAAACATATTATATGATTCCATTTTTATGAAATGCAGAGGGGCCTTGACTTACGAGTTTAATTCGTTCTGTGACGGAGCTCGTAACTCAAATTACTCGTATGTCAAATCAAAAAGTGAACGAGACACGTGATGCTGGGCTGATGTTGTGGTGTTCACTGTGACGTTTGCTGCGCCAACTAGCGGTGGGGTATCTGAAGCTGGCTCGTAACCCGAATTTTAGCTCGCAACTAAAAGCAAAAAATCGGCCGAGAGACGGCTCGTATCTCGAAAAACTCGTTATTCGGGACACTCGTAAGTCAAGGCCCCACTGTATCCAGAATAGGCAAATCTATAGAGACAGAAAGTAGATTAGTGGTTGCTAGGAGCTGGGGCGGAGAAGAAGGGGAGGAAAGTGGGGAGTGGTGCTAATGAGTATAGGGCTTCTTTGGGGGGTGATAAAAATGTTATGGAATTAGATAGTGAGGATGGTTGTGCAACTTTATCAATATATAAATTTTACACGTTGATAGGGTGAATTATACCTTAGTAAAACAATAATTAAAAAGGTATGAGGTTATAGGAATTAAAACAATGTGGTAATGTATAGGAATAGACACCGTGATCAATAGAACTAAATACAGAGCATAAAAGGGATCCACATACAGAAAAGCCAGATGTAGGGCATAGATGACATTATAAAGCACAGGGAAAGGATGAATTACTGAAGGAATGATGAATGAAATTAGGTTCCTCCCTTACACCTTCACAAAAACTAATTTTAAGGGATTAAACACATAAGCGTGAAAAGGAAAAATGTAAAACCTTTAAAGAAAACATGGGAAAATATATTTTGTGAATCTGGGACAGAGAATGACTTCTTAGGTCACAAAAAGAAACAAAGGAAAAAGAAACATACAGTTAATAAAAAAACACAAAACAATCATAGTGTGACCATTCACAGACACGTGCATTATAGTTAAGATATAAAGTCATTCATGAGAATAACACACGCCAAGTTCAAGTGAATGGCTACTGTTGGGGAAGGAGGAAAAAAGGGTAAAAGATTTGGTGGGGCAATAGCTGTGCAGATACTAACTTATCTTTCCCTTTTTTAAGAACACTAAAGGGCATATAGCAAAAAAATAGCCATTGTTTAAGCTTTGTGGTGGATGCATCAGGGTCTGTTATATTATTTCCTCTAATCTTCTGTGCTCTTTGAAGTGTTTCATAAATAAGGAAAAGGGGTTTTTTCACATATTAACATACCATCTGGTCTAGAAAGTTGAAGAATCCCCAAATGCATCTGGGCCCCCTCCTGGGGTCAGCATCTCCTTGAAGTTAGACAACAAACTTGGGGTAGAAATGGAGCTGAACCCAGCGACGCTCCACCACAATCGCCTGCTCTTTCTGAAAACAGCGCGTGTCTGCCATTCCAGGCGGGGACTTAGTTATTTCCGCTCTGAAGTGTGATGTGGATTTACTGAACCAACAAGAAGTCGGGGGAGAAACCTAAATCACTGTCTTTGCAAATTGCTATTTTCTGTGAATACTGAGCACTTATTCTACCACCAAATCAATGAGGGAGAGGGGAGTGAGGGAGTGACATGAAGTACTTTTCTTCCTCTGAAGTGCAGACATTACTCCTGCACTCAGTGGGGCCGCTTCCCGGTCCCCGCTCACCCGGAAAACACAGATGCCCAGGGTAAGGCATCCACCTGCACCCCCTGTCAGGTCAGGGTGCAAAGGCGCTGAGAGGAGACCCCCTCCCCCAATCTGGAGCCTAAGGAAAAAGCCTGCCAGCCAGCAAGCAGGGGGCCAGGCAGCCCCCAGAGAATTAGAAAAACCCCACTTGCTCCACTCTTCCTCTTTGACCACCAACCATGAGGGGCCAGGCTGGGCAGGGGTGACGGGCACAGAGTGACACGCAGCTGGGCTCTGGAGAGCAGACACACTCTCCTAAGGCGGCAGTTCTGCACCCTGAACAGCATAACAACAACCAGGGAACCAAAAAATACAGGTGGCCAAGCCCACTCCCAAAGCCTCAGAAGCAACTGGTTTGAAGCCGTCATTTTGAATTTTTGGTTTGAAGCTTTATTTACAAGCACACAGGTCGTTCCATGTGCAGTCTCTGCCCTAAGGACTCACAGAAATAACTTGGGAGTGCTTTTAAGAGCAATGGTTCCTCAGAGCTGACTGTAAATGAAGTGAAATCAGATAAGCCCAGGCTCTAAACCCGGCTGGGCCACTTATTACTGGTATGTGACCTGGGGCAAGTTACTCAATCTGAATCAACCCTAATTTTCCATCGGACCTGGGGACAATGATAACTACCCTTCCGTGCTGGCAGTAATTGAGATGATATATGCAAAAGAGCGACTGCCACATGGCTGTCATTACTAAAGGTCATTTCGACCCAGGAATGGCTCATCTGCGGTGGAGTACATCCTTGGGGTGATGATTCAGAACCAGAGAGAAGTCAGAGCCTCACATGTCTTGGTCGCCCTGCATTTGTGGGGAAGGATCACCTGATCTATCTGGACCCAACGTTGGTCTTTGGTTTGAATGGCAAATCCTTAAACAGGGAGCTCACCGCACTTCAAAGGGATGAAAGAGAGCTATGTGCAGTGGTATGGTCTAGACCAGTGATGGCGAACCTATGACACACGTGTCAGGTGACACGCGAACTCATTTTTTTGGTTGATTTTTCTTTGTTAAATGGCATTTAAATATATAAAATAAATATCAAAAATATAAGTCTTTGTTTTACTATGGTTGCAAATATCAAAAAATTTCTATATGTGACACGGCACCAGAGTCAAGTTAGGGTTTTTCAAAATGCTGACACGCCGAGTTCAAAAGGTTCGCCATCACTGGTCTAGATGCTTGTGTCCCTCCCAAATTCATAGGTTGAAACTAACCCCATGTGACAGTATTAGGAGGAAGGGCCTTTGGAAGGTGACTGGGTCTTGAGGGCAGAGGCCTCATGAACGGGGTTAGTGCTCTTGTGAAAGAGGCCACAGAGAGAACCCCACCCCTCCCACCAGGTGAGGGCACAGCAGGAGGACAGCCACCTGGGAGCTAGGAAACAAGCCCACACCAGACTCTAGATCTGCCAGGGCCTTGATCTTGGTCCAGCCTCCAGAACTGTGGGAAATGCATGTCTGTCGTCACTTCATCTATGGTGTTTGTTAGAGCAGCCCAGACTAAGGCAGGTGAGTAACCAAGACTCCCTACTGGGGGATCTGAAATCTACTGCAGGCGGTGGTAGGTAGAAATGCCTCCCCCCCCCACAA
>NW_005356244.1:53677-62169 GCF_000412655.1 Myotis brandtii
ACCCCCATCCCCACAAAGATGTTCACATACAGCTGTCCGGGATCTGTGAACATGTGAGGTCACACAGTGAAAAGGAGCTTGGGTTGCAGATGGAATTGAGCTGCCAATCTGCTGACTTTGACATGGGGAAATTATCCTGTATGGGGGGTGGGCCCAATGTGACCACAGGGGCCTTCCTACATGGAAGAGGAATGCAGAAGTGAGGAAATCAGGCAGATGGCATCATGAGAAGGACTTGAAGCACTACTGCTGGAGGAAGCAACAGGAAGAAGAAGAAATCATGTGTAATCTCTGAGGGCAGCCTCAGGGAGCTGGAAAAGGCGAGGGAACATTCTCCCCTCGAGCCTCCCAAAGCAGCACGCCCTGCCTGGATTTTAGCCCCTGTGGACCTGATCCGGGCCTCTGACTTCCAAAACTGTCAGAAGATAAATCTGTGTTGCTTTAAGCAATTGAGTTGGGTTTTGAGTTGTTATGGTTTGCTTGTTTTTTGCACCCAATTTAATTTTTTTCTTTTAATGTCTTTTCTTAAATATACCGTCCATCGCCTTGGTTCAGCGCATGTTACCAAACATTCTCCAGGGATTGTCTAGTCTCTGACAGTCGGCTACAGCTTGGGTGCCACATTAAATTCACAGTAACAGCAGCAGTAGAAAATAATAGCCCAAATGCTTGTATAACCAGAAGGTTTTCAGGCTCCTCTGTGAGTATCCCTGGCTAAACTAGGTGGCTGGGTGGTGACTCGGGGAGTTTGCAGGCTGGGGTGAAAACGACCTTAACAACTGCTCCTCAAGAAACAAAACCCACAATCTGAGGTTTATTCATTCATTCATTCCTTCAAGAACATTGCTGAGCATCTTCTCTGTGCTGGACAGTGGGAACACCAGAGGTGTGGCCTCGGACTTCGAAGACCTCACTGTCTACACACAGGAGCCAGGGGCATAAGTAGGGGATTATGAGTATTGTGATCTATGTCTACTGTCAGGAAACTTTAATTTGGAAAAAACAGCAAGTATTTGTGGAGCAAACGAAATTCAGAAAAAGAGAGTGGTGTGAGCAAATGCAGGGCCCTTGTGAACACAAGCGCCCAGGAACCGTCCCACACTGCCCGCCATCAACAGGTCAGGCTTGTGCTCTGCAGACCCTCTCCCCAGACCAGCTTCCCCAGGACACCCCAAGCCTGACCTACTGCAGGCTCTGAGTGTCCAGGATCCTTAGCTCAAGCGTCTCTTACGTACCTTACATAGTCTCTAGCATGTAGTAGGTGCTCATTAAAAAAAAAAATGTTGAATGAATGGATGCTGAGAGGGAGAGAGAATTAAACACCAAACTCCACATCTCCCTCACCCCCTCACCCTCACTTCTATGCCATTACTCGTGCTTGTTTTAGTATTCACCCCAGGACACTTCCTCACCCCTGACCCCACCTCAGGACCCCAGGACACAACCCTAACATTCTCCTCCCTAATGGACTTCATTCCTACAGTCTCCTCTCAGCCCTCCCTCCAGTCTTCCACCTACTATTGTCCATGACCCAGCCCTGGTGAGAAAGAGAAACAAAGAGGCTAGTGCCCCCTTTGAAACCCTTCCACAAGCTGTTCCTTTTCTGGAAGAAAAAAGAGGCTAGGTTCATACAGGTGTGTCTGTTTTCCAATGCACTGGAGGTCAGACCTCATTCCAAACCAGAAGAAAGTCATTCATTCTCCAAAGAAAAGAGAGCAATTCTTCCACAACAGTGATGCTGCGGGTGGGTCAGAGGCCGTGGCACCCACCCAGCCCTCCCAGTTTTTAAAAATGGTAACGTTCTGTGATATGGACACTTGCCATCTCATCAATTTTATTTAAAATGTAACTAAAAATGTCTTAAGAAAGATGTCATTTCTTCATTGATCAGTATTACACAATCTCATTTTTTTTTTAAAGTTTCACACAGGTCTCTACTCTCCCACCCTCTTAATACTCAAATTTCTGCTCCATTATGCTCCAAGGTATACAGTCTTGAACTCTGACAGATTCTTACCATAGAAATGACTAATTCTGACTGTCAGCTGAAACTTGCTTCAAATTATATTCACATTTATGTGCCATTACCACTGGTCACGTGATCTCTGGGTTATTCATTAGAAAAAGAGAAAGAGAGAGAAAGGCCCTCAAAACTAACATGGCAGATGTTTCTACCAGCCCAAAGCACTGGAAACTAACACTGAAGAAGGGATTTCCAAACCCAGTTTTAAAATCAAGAATATATTTAGGCCAGCCAGAATGGCGCAGTGAGTTGAGTGTTGTCCTGTGCACTGAAAGGTTGCCGGTTCAGTTCCCAGTGAGGGCACATGCCTGGGTTGCGAGTTTGGCCCACGGTTGGGGCATGTATGGAAGGCAAACAAATGATCAATGTTTCTGTCTCACATCTCTCTGTCTCTTTCTCCTTTCCCCCTCGCTAGCATGTCCTGGAGGAAGGATTAAAAAGATAATAATAAAGTATTCGACTTTACAGTAAACAGCACCTGAGGCACAGCCCTCTAAGGCATCACTGTCCGATCCAGATAGTCAGCAGAGAGATTTACAGTAGCTTTCGATGGGCCTGAGGAGGAAACCTCACCTGTTTCACAGTTTCACTGAGGTCTGACAGGCAGAAACCGCCTAGCAAAAGGCAAGTGTAAAAAAAGAGGTACTTTACACAAACCAAGATGGAAAACATGAGTCAATGTATGTTTTTCTTTATCTGTATGGTTGTTTGGGGACCTACTATTGCTTTCATATGTGAAAACAATAGTCACACTGTGTGCGGGGGAGGTGTAACCACTAAAGCCAGCCTGATGCCCTAGTACTTTCCACACTGTTCACACTCAAGGGCAGAACCTGCTTAGCGGCTACAAATTTTATGTGCTGAGTTAGTCGATGGTTACCTTTCTCACTCCTCCTCTGACCACTTGTGCAAAAATCCTCCTTGGATTCTATGTGCTGGGATGCCCACACACAAAGCTGATTGGCCCATTGGTTTCTCAGCTGTGCATAGCTCTGTCAAAACACTCTAAGAGGCCTCAGCCCTGGGCTGTTGAATGTTCTACTTGACCTTCTAGCTGTTCTCACCCATCCAGACAAGGTTTTGCACACTTCACCTACCTCTGTGCACAGAGCAGGCCTGGCAAGCTTCCCACCTACTCTCTGAGTCCTTCAAGACTCGGCTCTTGTTCTCCTTTTCCAGTCGGGGTTGGTGCTCCTTATCCTCACTCCCTTCATGCCTTATCCTCACTACCTCTATTGTTAAGACTCAGCTGAATAATGGAGGTAATATGTACATATGTTGGGTTCAAGCTGTATCTTATTCATCTTTGTGCCTCCAATGTGTAAAACTATGACTACCACCTGATAGGTTCTCAATAAATGTGTAGGTGAAGCAGACACGGCATTGCTATAGCTCTCTCCCATCAAAGAAAAGCTCAGAAAGTAAAGGTAGCCCTGCAAGGGCCTCCAGTGGTCGGCAAACTCATTAGTCAACAGAGCCAAATATCAACAGTACAGCGATTGAAATTTCTTTTGAAAGCCAATTTTTTTTTTAAATATATTTTTTATTGATTTTTTTACAGAGAGGAAGGGAGAGATAGAGTTAGAAACATCGATGAGAGAGAAACATCGATCAGCTGCCTCCCGCACATCTCCCACTGGGGATGTGCCCGCAACCCAAGTACATGCCCTTGACCGGAATCGAACCTGGGACCTTTCAGTCCGCAGGCCGACGCTCTATCCACTGAGCCAAACCGGTTTCGGCAAGAGAGCCAAATTTTTTAAACTTAAACTATATAGATAGGTACATTGTTATTAACTTAATTAGGGTACTCCTAAGGCTTAGGAAGAGCCACACTCAAGGGGCCAAAGAGCCGCATGTAGCTCGCGAGCCGCAGTTTGCCGACCACGGGCCTAGGCAAATCCTAGCCAAACTGGCTGGGTGGGAAGAGCACCCAGCTCCGCCTGAAGCCCCTGCTGCATCCCTCCACTCCTGGGAGTTCCAGCCAGCATCACTGTAGTAGCCTGACTTTGGTTTTCTCTTAATGTGGAAGAGAAAGGACATTTGGTCTGATGGGAACAAGCAGCAAACTGTGAGGTAAAGAGATGTGCTGTCCAGATCCTAACTCTGCGACACAGGAGCTGTACAGGTTACACCTACTCTTTCGTCTCCAGTATATTTATCTTTGAAATGAGATGGATGCCATTTCACAGCCACTATGATGGCTACAATGGAAACAGACAATGACATGTGTTGGTGAGAATAGCGAGAAATGAGAACTCGTACACTGCTGATGGAAATGTACAGCAGTGCAGCTGCTTTGGAAAATAGTGGCAATTCCTCAAAAAGTTAATCTTCAAGTCACACATGATTCAGCAATTCAGCTGCTATGTATATACCCAAGAGAAATGAACGAAATTTCTAGACAAAAATGTGCGCACAAATGTTCACAGCAGCACTATTTGTAATAGCCAACAAGTGAAAACAACCCAAAGTCCATCAGCCAGTGAGTGGATAAACAAAATGTGCTATACCGATGCAATGGAATATTAGCCATAGAAAGGAATGAAGTACGGACACATGCCACAACATGCATGAAACTCGAAGACCTCATGCTAAGTGAAAGAAGGAAATGGACTGACTGGTTCATGGGTCCAAGGTCTCCTTTGAGAGAGATGAAAATGTTTTGGAACCAGAGAGAGATGATGGTTGTACAACTTTGTGGATGTGCTAAATGCCACTAAAGAATACATTTGACAGTGGCTAACTTTATGCTATGTGAATTCACCTCAAAAAATAAAGAACTTTTAGAGTTAAAGAAATATTTTAATTTTTAATCCGCCTGGATTAAATTCATATTTTACCAACTATGTCATCCTATATAATAAAAGCCTAATATGCAAATTGTCCCCTCGGGCAGTCATTCGACCAGGAGTTTGACCGCTTGCTATGACATGTGCTGACCACCAGGGGGCGGGGCAGAACATGTGGGCATCTTCAATGCAACGCTGGCAGCAGATGGCAGTGGAGGGACTGCTGGTGCTGATGGGCCCCAATAAGAGCAGGACTGCGCGGGATGGTGGAGCAGGTGAGCAGGCGGCACCAGGTCAAGGCGGGTGCAAGCGGGGGCCCCGATCACCGTGCAGACTGCAATCAGTGGTGGCAGCAGGGGGCAGGGCCGCTGCCTGCCTCCCAGGCGCTGAGGGAGCTGGGTGGGGGAAGGGGGGGTCAGCCCCAATCGATTGCCCCTCAGGTGGGATGGTGGAGCAGGTGAGGGGGCGGTGCCAGGCCAAGGCAGGGTGCCAGGCAGGGCTGCAGGGCTGCGAGGCTGGGGGCACGAGCTGGGGCCTGATCTCTGCAGGCCACCCCGAGGGACCCCACCCATACACGAATTTGTGCACTAGGCCTCTGGTAAAATATAATTTTTATACACAATTTTAATTGGAAAAAGAGACCAATGAAAGCCTTCTGCTGCCCTGCTGGGTGTGGGCTGACTGTCCCACTGGGAGGTGGTCACTTGAGACAGATCCACCAGCATCACAGGCTTGGTAGAGACGGCAAATGACAGAGGGCAATGGTGGCTGCCAGCCTTGTCCTGGGGGCTTTCAGAAACCATTGCAGAGGCCTTTGCTAGGCTGTGGGTCCTAAAAGAGCAGGTGCAAGTGAGAGCCATAGAAATAAGTCACGGAACTCAAAGTGTCCTTATTTTAACACCAGGCTGAGGTGGCCTTGAGAAATAAAAATAGTAATAATTGCTAATTTTTGAAATGCAGCCTCCTTTCTTTATTCACCTGGACACTGCTAGGTATGCTGCCTGCAACGGAGACCTCCCCGTTGCACAGATGTGGGAACCGAGACTGCTTAGAGAAGGCGAGTGGCTTACCGAGGTCACCCGGCGTGGAGAGTGAGAGTCACAGAACCACACCCCAGTCCGCATCTTTCTCCATCACACTGTGTGGCCTCCCGTAAGGGGAGTATTGGGTCTTACACAAAACCACCTTGGCTAGCAAACTCGGAACGCTGCGCCTTCATCCTGGAAATAGTCCCTCTGGGCTTTCGAAAGTGGACACGTGACAGTACACACCAGGCCCTGTGGACAGTCCTGTAGCGACGGTAAACCCTAAGAAATGTAGACGCAAAGGAGCACAAATAGGATCACAGAATATCCATGGACTGTCGCTGGGGACATTTTCTTTGCTTAGCCTGAAACCATCACTGGTCACTTTCACTTGTGGACCAACAGCTAATCACTTTCTGATCTCATTAGCAGTTCTACGGCCTAAATATATTAGAGAGTCAGGAGGGAAAGCAAAGTGGGTTTAGCTTCAAATAGCAAAGCGGCAGGAGAAATGAGCCTCACACACTTGGCTCCTTCTAGGCAGGTCCGTGAGGATGAGTGGGTTCAAGGTTTGCTTGCATAAAGGTCGGCAGGGGGTCTGTAGACCTGACCTAGAGGGGGGGCCCTTTGGGAAGCAGGTGAAGAGGGGCAGGAGCAGTGTTAGGCCTGATTATTTAACCAGGGAGCCTCCTCACAGACGTGCACCTGGGGCGACTCGGCCGCAGGAAGATGACCTTCGAGTCTGAGTTCAATTACAGCGGTTAAACAAACAGAGCCCCGGGCATCTCTCCGGATACCACATGTTATCATCTTTTGGACCTGTACGGTGTTTCCAAGAAAGCTTGTCCTGTTGAAAAATTGCCGGGCAGTGGGAGAAATCAGCCAAAGGTGCATATTTGTAAACAGAACCTCTAATATTATTTTTCCCAGAAGGGATAAGGCCAGCTCACTGCCACTGGATAAAACTGGCTTTGGCTGCTGTGGCTGTCATTCCAATGACAAATGTATTTTTCTTTGCTGCCCAGAGCGAGTCTCTTGACACACTCTTTGAAAAGCGAGGGGGTATGTTAATTGCTAAGCCCACTGGAAAAGGAGAAGAGTGCTAACGATGCACATATTTTCACAAAGCACATACTTTAACAGTAGGGTCTGTGCCAGGAGGGCTTTGTCTAAATCCTTTGCAACAAGGAGAGTTATCTATCTAGTGGAGAAAATTGGGGCGGGGGAGAGGGTAGAAAAGAGATGGTGTGCCTGCTGACCTGCACAAAGCTGGTTAAGAGTTGTCCGTGGGAACTGTTGCTTACTGGGAGACAGTGGGTTCTCCGGAGAGTTGGCTATTAAAGAATGGAGCTGGTGTGGGAAAGAAATGCAGACGACTCCGGCAGACGTGGGTGGGGCAGGGTCAGCATGAGATGTAAGAAAGCTTCTGCCTTACTGGTCCCACTCCTCTTCTAACCCACATTTCCCTTCCCTGTTCCCTGTGCGGCCCAGGTCTGGGAGTGTAAAAGCTGGCAGGTATGAGAGATCGTGCAGGCAGAACCAGCACATACTTGCCACCTGGACCTCCTCCTGCGCCCAGAGCAGGCATCGCTAGTGGATCCCTCTGCTTGCTCTTTGTGAGTCTAAATGCAGCCTCAAAAGTGTCTTTAGCCCTGCATTCCAAAAAGCCACCAACAGACTTAATAGACCAGACAAAACCTGTTTTCCAATTTTAGTTTTGTCTAACCGCATCTCATTTTTTCTGTTTAAAACATTTCTTGTTCATTACACATTAAAGGTTATATATTACTAGAGGCCCAGTGCACGAATTCATGCATGGGTGGGGTCCCTCAGCCTGGTCAGCGATCAGGGCTGATTGGGGCTGAGGGAGGTTGGCCTGCCTGGGGGAGGGACCCTGGGAGATTGGCTGTGGGAGTGCACTGATCACCAGGGGGCAGTTCTTGCGCTGACCGTCGGCCCCCTGGTGATCAGTGCACATCATAGCGACCAGTCGACCAGTCATTCGGTCGCTTAGGCTTTTATATATGTAGATAATATTAAAGGTTATGTTTTATACCAGTGGTCGGCAAACTGTGGCTCGCGAGCCACATGCGGCTCTTTAGCCCCTTGAGTGTGGCTCTTCCACAAAATACTGACTTCTGTGCATGGGCCACGAAGTTTCAATCGCACTGTACATGCGCACCCGCATGTGGTATTTTGTGGAAGAGCCACACTCAAGGGGCCAAAGAGCCGCATGTGGCTCGCGAGCCGCAGTTTGCTGACCACTGTTTTATATTATTGTTCTTTTTTATTGATTGATTAGAGAAAGAGAAACATTGATTTGTTGTTCCACTTATTGATGCATTCATTGGTTGATTCTTGTATGTGCCCTGACTGGGGATCAAACCCACAACCTTGCCATATCTGGACAACACTCTAACCAGCTGAGCTACCCAGGCATGCTAATACTATTGTTCTTTATATATTTTTTTTTTCCTTTGTCTCTGATGTCCTTACCTTAAAAAAAAAAATAATAACAGCTTTATTGAAATACTAGAGGCCTGGTGCACGAAATTCATGCACAGGGGAGGGGGTGGGCCTCAGCCCAGCCTGCACCCTCTCCAATCCTGGACCCCTCAGGGGATGTCTGACTGCCGGTTTAGGCCCGATCCC
>NW_005356244.1:62437-106161 GCF_000412655.1 Myotis brandtii
CGCTCCTCACTGCCTCTGCGTGCCAGCTTGATTGCCCCTAACTGTCCCCCTCCTGCCGGCCTGGTTGTCCCCAACTGCCCCCCCTGTTGGCCTGGTTACTTACAACTTCCTCCCTGCTGGCCTGGTTGCCCGCAACTGCCCCCCCTTGCCGGCCTGGTCACCCCATGCAGCCCACTGTTCAGTCATTTGGTTGGCCCTCACTAACCCCCCTGCTGGCCTGGTCACTCTATGCAGCCTGTTCGGTTGTTTTGGTTGCAATGGTCACTTAGGCTTTTATATAGAGAGATAATCCATATGCCATAAAACAGATCATTTTAAAGTGTACAATTCAATGGTTTTTAGTATATTCACAAGGTTGTGCAACCTTCACCACTATCTAATTTCAAAACACTTTTAATCACCCCAAAAGAGACCCTGAACCCATTAACGGCCACTCCCCAGCCCCTGGCAACCACTAATCTACTTTCTGTCTCTTTGGATTTGCTTGTTCCGGACATTTCCTATAAATGGAATCCTATAACATGTAATCTTTTGTGTCTTAAAGTTCACTTTTTTTATTGATTTTAAAATAAAGCAAAGCATTGCTATGGCCCTTACAAGCATCCTGGGCCCAGGCGCTAAGCTTGCGGGAGAAGTTGGTCAGCCCCGAGGCAACCTCCCACCCTGCAGGAGCACCTCCACTTCTGCGGCCACCGCATGCCATGACTCCCGACAACTTCCCAGAGCCTCCGGAGCCCAGATGCCAGGTCCCGAGAGCGGACAAGGGGGATGCTGTCCTCCCTGCGGCGTGCCAAGCCTGCCTGCTCCCACTGCTGTGCTCAGGGCGCTGACCCAGAAGTTCGGTCCAGCCTGTCCTCCCCTCAGCCCACCCTCGAGGCCCGCAGCTTTGATCCTCGGCCAGGCATGTCCGCCTGGCTTCTTTCTCACTTAGAACACTTCCCTCCAGAGGGTTTCCTTATGCTCAGAGGCTTTCTGCCATCAGGGCTGCAACCCAGGGTGGGCCGGCTATGTGTAAATGCCAGGCTGTTAGCAGATCTCCTGTGCTTCCACTATTACCAACAGACTACTGTGGAGGCAGCCAGAGCCCTGCTTGGGCAGCAAGTACAGGGCACGTAAAGCCCCAGCTCAGGCCTTTGTCGCCCTTCCCAGCTCCTCCTCTCCAGTCTGTTCCCAGAAATCTCCTTCTGTTCCCTAAGCCTGTCCAGCTGGGGGGGTGGGAAAGGAAGGCCCGTCTGTCAGGCCTTCCGCAGGGACTTCCAGAAACTGGGGTGGGGAAGCAGACTGTGAGGAGAGGACCACACAGCGGGGCCTCGGGGAATTCACATCTTCTGTATGTGATTAAGTGGCCAACAGACTGAAAAGAGGGCCGAGTGCCAGGGCCCAGGCTGGGAGGCTGCACAGCCCAGGACGTCCCAAGGCATGCGCAGCAGCCCGAGGAAACGCCGTGGCGGGCTGGATGGCCCCTCTCCCTGGGCCCTGCCTGACTCCTCTCCACTCTGAGTCCCTCAACCCTTCCCTGAATTTGCATGAAGAATCAATCTACCCACAGCAGTTTTGGACCCCTCACTGTAGCCAGGATACCAGGCAAGATTTAAAGTAGCAGGTTGTTCATTCATTCATTCATTCCCTCTCCTCCCCATCCCACCAAACTGAGGTTGTGCTCAGCACTGGGCTAGCTGATAGACATGCAGGAGTGAGCCAGGACTGGCCCTCAAGGAACCTGAGGCCCAGAGGGGATGATACTCAGGAAAACAGTCCAATAAAAGGGGACCTGGTGAGAACACCAAGGAAAGAATGTTAGTCCTTCTTGGGGGGTTGGGCTGGTGTTAAAAAAGCTTTCCAGAGTATATTAATTTGCTAAGGCTGCCATAACAAAGTACCACAGACTGGAGGCTTAAACAACAGTAATTTATTTCTTCACAGTCTGGAGGCTGGAGTCCAAGGTCAAGGTGTCAGTTGAGTTTGCTTATTCTGAGGCTTCTCTCCTTGGTGTGCAGATGGCCTTCTTCTCGCTGTGTCCTCACATGGCCTGTTCTCTGTGTGGGTGTGTCCTGGGCATCTCTATGTATATCCAGCTTTCTACTTCTTATAAGGACACCAGTTGGATTCGATTAGGACCCATCCTTACAGCTTCATTTAAACTTAATCACCTCTTTGAAGATCTTATCTACAAAATAGTCACATTCTGAGGTACTGGGGGTTAAGGCTTCAATGCATGAACTTTGGGGAGTGTTGGGTGCAAGTTCCTCAGCCAGAGACTTGACCCCTCTGGGTGCAGGAAATTGGAAGAACACACAAGTGACTGTAGGTAGGTGGAACATGATTTATTATGAACAAAGCAGCCAACAACTGGCTGGTCAGGGGCACCTTATATACACGCTCAAACAAAAGAGGCCTCATGCCAATTAGTGATGTCCATACCATATTAACATAAGTAGGCTATCTAAGGGTGCGCCTGCGCAGTATGCACAGTGCTACTGCTGAGCCATTGCCCTCGCGCATGTGTACTCTGGTCAGGGCCCCCACAGGGAGACAATTCAGCCCATAACAGAGACGTTGCCCATGGACTGTGCCTCAGCAACAGAGCCACAAATGACGAGGTGGGCGGAACAACTATTCCTGATGTGCAGCCCAGCAGAGCAAAGACCCAGAGAGAGGGAACACCTGTCTCCTTCAGGAACTGGCTTGACATCAAGAGTTTGCATAGGTGTAAACACAGGAAGGAGGCCAAATGATGGTGCCACACGCTCCGAGGCCGTGTGGGATCCTGTAGTTGTGTATGGGCAGGCGGACAGTGGATAAGTGTTCAGTTCCGAGAGTTCTCAGGGGTAGAGTTGAAGGTTGTGCAGATTAAATACAACATAGTGTTTATAATAAACACTTTCACTATTACAAGTGGGTTTTTTGCACCTCTCCTTTTCTGTACGTCTGTCCTTTGGAGAATTTAGATTAGCTTTGTAATGGGGAGAAAAAAACTTTAAAAAGTAGTCAAGGCGCAGCAGATGCTGAGGAAGTCAGAAGGCGAGAAAATCCATTCTGTGTCGCTGTCTAATCATCAACTATTGACTGGGTTGAGTCCTCTGCGCGGCTCTGTGTGGAGGGAAGGCCAAGGCAGGCTCCTAGTGCAGCAGGGCTGACAGCTCCCCTGGGAATGTTCCTTCGGAAGACGAGCCCACCCCCAGGCTGTTGGCAGGGACGCTGCCACTGTAATCACAGCCCTCACTCCTCTAAGCCCCAGAAGGCACAGTCTTCAGAGCTGGTAGCTAAATCAAAGCGTGAGGGACAGAAAATGGCTTGAAAGACCTCCCAGAAAGTGCTTACGGCCCAGAAGGGTGTTTTTCACATAAGCTGCCTTGTGAAGGGCTTAGGGCTCCCCTTTAGGTTTCCTTGAAACTGTAACTGAAAGAAATCTTGGAAAATCTCAAAGTTGTTGTCTCTGAGAGGGACGTGGATGGAGCTGTGAGCCTGAGGCTGGAAGAACACGCCTGAGTTCTGGCTCTGCCTTCTCTAAGCTGTGTGCGTGACTTTGGTGGAATCACTAGCGAATGAATCTTTCGGAGGGGTCCGTTTCTCTCCTTCGTCTCCAAAATCGGGAGCAGATTACTGCCTACCCTCAGCTGCCTGAGGACTTGGGTTGCCGAGAGGATAAAATGGGTAATTGAAGAAAAAACATGCTCTGAAACCGCAAAGTTCTACCCATCCCTAGCTGCCTTCCAGAAGGATGTAGGAGGAGTCTCCGTGGCTCCCAGACTAGGCGTGCATTGGAAACATCTGGTTGCCGCTGGGAACTAGCCATGCCGAGCTCCAGGGATGGGTCCTGGGTATTGGTGTGTTGTCAGTGCTGCCAGGTGCTCCCAATGTGCAGCCGGGGCTGAGAGCCACAGCTCAGGGACCAAGCCCACTGATCCGGTTGTTTTGCTCCTTCAGCATGTCTTCCGCAGCTGTGGTGGAAGAGAAACATCCCTTCCACCTAATCACCAAGGGCTCGGGGTCCCAAACCCTAGTGCACAAAGGACACCCCTCGGCTGCTTGTTAAGCAGGAAGAGGCCAGGGAACCCACCCCCACAGAGATTCTGGTCCCATCGGTCTGAGAAGGGACTCGGGAAATCTGTATTTTAGTCACATGGGGTATAAAGAGAATGCACTGAACTCAAAAGAAAAAGAAAAAAATTCTTGTCCTTGCTCTCATCCTAAAACAGGTCATCTTGGCCTGCTGACAGCAATGATCACCACAGCAGCTATAGTTTATTGAGCACATACCATGTACAGTGGGGCCTTGACTTACGAGTTTAATTCGTTCCAAGACCAAACTCGTTAAGGGGCTCATTAAGGAGCTCGTTAACTCAAATTACTCTATCAACTCAATGCAAAAAATCAGCGGAGAGACAGCTGGTATCTCAAAAAACTCGTTAGTCGGGACACTCATAAGTCAAGGCCCCACTGTACCAGGGACCTTAGGTACATGGATTCTTCCTGTGAGCTGCGAGGTGGCATTCTGGGTTCCTGTATGTGAACACAATTCCCCTCCCTCTGGCAATACTCCCCATTTTGTGTTGAGGAAGTGCCCTCCCCCATTTCACATGACTCTCTTGTGGATCTGCCAATCAAATGACCAAGATCACGCCTGTGGAGAGAGGAAGTGATCAGAACAGGATATGGGACTCAGTCCCAGCCAATCAGGTTACTCTTCCTGGGAACCTGACTTCAGTGGAGACAGATTAGGGCTGAGAGCAGGTGCCCTGGGCTGAATCCCTGAGCCAGCCCTTCCCAAGACTTGTGGGTTAGCTCTATCTTACATTTCATGAGCTAACTAACCAGTAGCCTTGCTATAAACCTTTTTTGGGCTTAAGTTTATAAGAGTCAGTTTCATGAAATATTCATCTTTCAAATAAAGAAGCTGGGACTGAGATAAATTAAATGACTGGCTCACAGTCCCACAGTCAGGAGACAGAAAAGCAGGAATCAAAGCAAGGCCTGTCTGGTTTCAGAGTCTACTAGCCTGTCATTAGCTCACATCCCTTATATGCTCCCAAGAGTTCAAGATGAGAAGAGGAGGAGAAAGTACACTCAAAAATAGATCAATGGATAAATAGATATAGATAGATATCAACACATAGATATAGATATATAGTTTGAAAAATATTGAACAGAAATTTAAAAGTTACTATGAACTCCCACACTTATTCCTCTATAAGTTTAAAACCTCCCAGTCAGAGACCTAGACTAATTATTAATGTAATTGATCCATTTTTATTAGCAACTTTCTTACTAAATTACATATCACATTACCACTAAAGGAAGAGGAAACAGGCATAGGACACAAACAGTGGTTCAAGTTTGGAAGATGCCAAGGAAAAACATTCCAACAAAGTAATAACTGGAACCAGAATTCACCACCACTTATTTCATTTTATTAAATTACTGACTTCTTAAATTCATGGATCCTAAATTATGATCTTAAAATTGCAAAACGTGGACTAGACTTGTGACCACAAACGTGACCAAGTCATCCTTCTGAGCATTAAATCTCCTAGCTCTTGCTCCTATAACAGATGGCTTCTCCTGTTTTTTCCTTCCAACCATACATATGAGACTACCAGGTGAAAAAAAACCTATGTTTGACATTATAATATGACTTTTGTTCGACTATTCACCACAGTCCAAAGCCAAGACTAGGTGGGTATTTATCACTAAACAGAAATGAATTTAGCAGAATTACTTTAAAAACATACATAGCCCCTATTCATTGAGTTTTGACTGTCTCAAACTGACTCAGACTATCTCAATCCTCAAACTGGAGGATTCCAGGCAGCCTTGTTGTACCCAACATCCCCAGTGGGGAGCCCATAACAAATACCCCTAAATGGTAAGCGCGTGGCTAAGGCCATACACACACTGCTTCACTGCACTGCTATGCCAATACCAGCTGCTTACTGTCAAACAGTTTATTGGCAAACCATTGGCGCCACTCCAGGAAAGTTAGTCTCACAATATGATGACCCAGGTACCCAAATATTTAGCCCTAAGACCATACATCACAGCATTGCTTACAAGAGAAAAAAATGAAAACATAAATGTCTAAAACAAAAGATTAATTAAATTCATGATGGCATAACCATTGTAACAATACCATTAAAGAATATTTCAATAGTCATGAGAAAAAATATTTATGGAATATGCTCATGAGATAGTGTTAAATGACAAACTCATAGAACAGTATGTCCAGTGTGATTCGATTTTATTTTTTATAAATATATCTTTATTGATTTCTGAGGAAGGGAGAGGGAGAGATAGAAACATCAATGATGATAGAGAATCATTGATCGGCTGTCTCCAGTACACCCCCAACTGGGGATGGAGCCCGCAACCTGGGTATGTGCCCTTGACCAGAAACGAAGTGGGGACCCTTCAGTCTGCAGGTCGATGCTCTATCCACTGAGTCAAACCAGCTAGGGCGCCAGTGTGGTTTATATGTGTATGAAATACTTCTCCCAAAAAAGATTAGAAGGATGTTCACCAAAATAGAAGGGACAGTATTGCTGAGAATTATAGTTATAAATTATTTTTATTTTATATTCTTACTAGTCTATATCCTTTAAATTTTAAGAAGAGAGAACTTTTTAAAAGCAAACTATTGGATTGGCCACAGAATGGTTAAGCTAGTTATTTTTGCTGTTCCCAATCAAATCTGACTTGGCTGATAATATCCCACAGGACTAGACCTTCAGGTCCCTACTGCATGCTATCTGGAGAGGCCCTTAGGATGAATCCACAGTGTTGTCCAGAAAGAGTCCAAACAGAGAAGTACGTCCAAGGGATTAAAAAGTAAGAGGGAGAAAAGGTCCACAAATCACCATAGACGTAAAATGTAACTGGTCAAATTTAACAGGTGGTTGTGAAACTTTACCAACTTGCTTTTAAAATAACAAGGAAAATTGCCTGATGCAAGCAAGAGGACTTGGTTTGAGGAGATCACATCTCAAGTCAAGCCAGCCTGGAAAGACCACTGCCAGCCGGCTAGCCTAGAGCAGGTTTAACAAAAACGAGGAATGTGACCACTGTGTCTCCCTCAGGCTCCAAACCCATCTCAGTTCCATTACCAGACATCCTCCAGGAGAAGGTTGTTTTAAAGATGTGGAAAATCACCTTCCTCTCTGACTAGTTCAAGGTATAGAGATCACCATGGCCACCGTCTTGGTGTTGGCCCGACCTCCCAAAGCATCCTACAGGAAGGATCCTACGGTAGTTGTACTTGTAAAATGGGCGGGCAGAGCTTGGGTTCCAAGTCTAAATGACACTCCCTGTGTTAGCTGAACCCAGAATCGCGTACTCAGGCCTTGATAAACAATCCTTCTACTATCCTTCTGTTTAGCAGCAGTTCTCAACCTGTGGGTTGTGACCATTGGAAAACACATAGCATATCAGATATTTACATTACGATTCATAACAGTAGCAAAATTACAGTTATGAAGTAACAACGAAAATAATTTTATGGTTGGGGGTCACCACAACATGAGGAACTGTATTAAAGGGTCGTGGCATTAGGAAGGTTGAGAACCGCTGGTTTAGAGGCTGGAAATGGTGGCCCATGGATTGGAAATGACCCATGTTTTGTTTGACCTGCATGCACCTTAGTGGGCCACATTCTAAAAAGTGGGGGAGAGGAGTCAGATGCCCACATTTATAAATCAGGAGTTTCCACCTTAAGACCGGAGTTGGGGCTTTTCTGAAAAACGCTAAATATCTAAGAACACGCAGGAGAGCTGACAGGCTCTAGTCGGCCCTCACTCTGTTTTTCAGTCTACACAGTTTTCAATAGCTGGTCGCCTTCACTTACTGACATTATCTGTTTCATCTCTGTAAGCATTTGGGTTTGCACCCTTGGTCTAGTTCAATACCAGCTACCATTTTATAACTGAAGAGTCTGAGGCCCACACTCTGGGGCGGCGTGGCTGGTGTTGAGTCCCTATGCCGTACCTGGTACCACACATGTGTTATCTCATTTGGTTTTCATTTCAACCCTGCAAGGAAGGCTTTACTTGCTCCATTTTACAGGTGATGGACGCTGAGTCTCAGAGAGGTTGAGTAACTTGCCCACAGGCACATGCAGCTGGTAAGAGATGGAGCTGATGCTCAAACCCAGGTCTTTGTGAGTCTAAAACCAGGCACTTTGTGCCCCACCATAGCAATTCTCTCCCACCATAGCGACTGCTCTTTCTTGCCTCCCATGCCTTCCCCTCTCGTTTCCCCAACACCCCTTTTGCCTCTGTATTAGCACATAACCAACATTCCCTGCCTTCTCTCTCTCGCCTCTTGCCATCTGACCCTGTCCAGCGACATATTAGTCCCAAGGCCCACATTTCCATATTGTACACCAGATCACAGTCATAAAATAACTCGCTCTGCAGCAGGAAGGGGTCCAATTACAACCCATGTAATTGGCCAAAAAGAATCATTCATCACAGTGGTCCTGGAATTGGAGGTCATCACGGCCATTTCATTTGTTGGACATTTTCCGTTTGGTCCAGCCATCCTTTCATCACAGTCCTTTGCAGATCCCAGAGGGCTCCCTGGGACATTTCACAAGTTATCAAATACATGCATTAAGGATTGTTAATAGCAGCCAAGGAGCGGAAATCATTTTGTGAGAATAAAATGCATTGGAGAAAATGAAATTTTTGAGTGACAGAGTAGAAAAGGAGCGTATTTTTTTCCCTTCCAAGTGACCCAAGCAGCCCAGAGCTAGGGCCCAGTGGAGTTACTATCTTGCACGGAGGAAATCTTCCACATCCCATAAACTTGAAAAATAACAGGATGGGAGTCCGTGGCCTTGCCACGTGAACCAATCTTTCCACATCGTGTGTTGCCTCCTTTTATGCTATTAAAGAGGCAGCCAGTGGTTTTCTAGAGAGCAAACTTTCCCCTGTCAGGTTGGAGGACAATTATTATGGCCTCGTCTCTACCATTTAAGTCAAATAATTTGATTTGAGTTTGATTAGTCTATATTCTTCTCAGTACAATAGAAAAGATGGAAACAATTTAATGGAAGTATAGAATTTTAGGATAGGGTAGGGTAGGATAGGAAAGGATAGGATAGGGTAGGGTAGGGTAGGGTAGGGTGGAATAAGGTAGGGTGTGATAGGGTAGGATGGGGTAGGATAGGATAGGATAGGATAGGATAGGAAAGGGTAGGGTAGGGTAGGGTAGGGTAGGGTAGGATAGGAAAGGATAGGATGTGGAGAATACATAGTCAAGAGCCCATCCTGTGGCCCACCTCTCAGACCTGACTCACAGATGTATTTTATCTAAACTGGGCAAGGTTTTTGTAAAAAATAAGACTTGGTTACCAACAACTCAAAATCAAGTGATTTCACTTTCTTTAAAATTTCCCCTTCTGTCTTATCTTTTTAGGAACAACTTTAAAACCTGGCACTATTGGGCGAGCTTCCCTGTGAGGCGAGTTGGCTGGAGCTCCAGGGCGGCTGCCTTAGACGGAGAGCTGCCCAAAGGTCGCCCCACCCACCGACCCTACTGCCTCCCACCCTCAGGCGGAGGGAGTTGCCACTTCACTCCTTTGGTTTTAGACACGCAGAAAAGCAGAAAACGTCAGTGCCATGCCCAAGGCCACTCATCAACTCATTCAACAAACGTCTGTGGCCGCACAGACTCTGCCAGGCACTAAGCCAGGCACGGGGAACACTGCAGTGAAGAAACCGACCCGCGGTCCTGGCTCCAGGGGTTTGACATTCCAGTGAGAGACACGGGCAGGAAACAAAAGCAGGAAAACATACAATATGGTGAAAGGCAATCAGCAATGTGGAGAAACACCAAGCAGGCAACAGCGCAGAGTCACAACTTTAAGTGGGAAGAGGAGGAGGGACCCTCTAAGAAGGTGAGTGACATTAAGCACAAGCTCCCAGGAGGGGAGGGAGGGAGCCATGTGCCCTGCCAGGGGGAGAGCATTCCAGGCAGGAGGAGCAGGACCTGCGAAGGACATAATGTCTTTTTTTAAAAATATATTTTATTGATTTTTTACAGCGAGGAAGGGAGAGAGATAGAGAGTTATAAACATCGATGAGAGAGGAACATTGATCAGCTGCCTCCTGCACACCCCCTACTGGGGATATGCCCTCAACCAAGGTACAGGCCCTTGACTGGAATCGAACCCGGGACCCTTCGGTCCGCAGGCCGACGCTCTATCCACTGAACCAAACCGGTCAGAGCAGGACATAATGTCTTAGCACCAGGACCGGACTTACCGGGGCCGCTGTCCTTCCAGTGAAAGATGCTGCTGCTGCTGACCACTAAACCTCCACAGAAGCTCTGGGAGTTGCTTTTTTCAGAGCACCTGTCATCTGGTTTTTCTGAAAACCCAAAACACCCCAAGTGAAAATCCAGATTTATGCCACAGATAAAACGGAGAGGGATTATTCACTTTACCAGGGCTTCGCAGTCGGAGCCTTTTATTCAGGAAACTTTCCTGGCCCGTGTAAAATGGTTTTTTGATTTAGAATGGTGATCCTCACTATTTTTCAGAAACCCATTTACCGCACAAAACAAAAAGCCCCTCTAGTGCCGACAGATTTATGCTGATGCCAACATGCTCCCTCCGGTCCTCGGGGCCTTCACACCTCCTCACCCGCAGGCCTTTGCAAGCTGCCAGCTAAGGTTGGGAAGCCAGAGCCAAGGGACAGGCTGGGCTGGGCTGCAGTCAGCGGCTGCCGCTAACGGCACTGAGCATGACCGCCGGCCACTGGCAGACCTACTGCTCCAGCCACTCTGCCCTCCCACGTCACCTGACCTGTAGGCCTTCACCCAAAGCTGGAGGGCTGGTTTCATTGATTTCAGCAGCATTTATTGTTTTTCAGATTAAGAAACACCCAATTTGTAGGGTTTAGAAAACACACAGAATAAATAATTGTTTTTTAAAAAAGATCCATAATCCCATATCCGGATAAACCACTGGGATCCAGCCTGGCGGGAAGCTCATTATGGAAGGTGCAGGGATTTAGACAGCTCTCTCTTCTGTCTCCAAAAAGCTTCTCTGACAAGATGCCAGCCCCTCAAGAATGCTTGAAGCCAAGGCTTAGATGTGGGCAGGAGGGAGGTAGAAAGGATGGGGGTCAACTTACATTGACTGGTTCAAGTCAAGCTGTAAGCGTCCATGTCTATGACCAGCTGGGCAGACCCTAGATCGGCAGGTGCACCTTCAATCAAACACATTAGTAGGGTTTTCTCCTATTTGGGGCCATAATTTACTTTTAAATACTCCCACTGCAGATGGTGTAATATAATATGTGTTCATAGTTTAAGCTGTGCTCTAGGGGCTGTCACGTGCTCTATCATGAAGTCACACTCTAGGGGCAGTCAGCTAGTATTTATCAGAAAGACCACACTCCAGTGTTAGCTACGGCTCATTCATCTGTTATCCACATTGTGATGAATAGCAGATTTGCTACAGAGCATCCTAGATATGAGACAGGGGTTTCACTGACACAGTGATTTGAATGGCAATCCCCCAAAAATATGTCCATGTCTGAATCCCCAGCACCTGTGAAAGTGATTTTATTTGGAAAAATAGTATTTGCAGATATAATTAAATATCTTGAGATAGTGAGAGTATCCTGGATTACCCAGATGGACCCTAAGTCCAATGCCAACTGTCCCGATAAGAGAGAGGCAGAGGGAAATCATACAGACAGAAGCAAGGATGTCAATGTCAAGACAGAGGCAGAAATTGGAGTAATGTGGCCACAAGCCAAGGAATGCTAGCAGCCACTAGGAGCTGAAAGACTCAAGGAACAGATTGCACCCTAGAGCTTCTAGAAAGAGTGAAGTTCTGCCACAATGTTGATTTCATACTTCTGGCCTCCAGAATTATAAGAGAATAAATTTCTGTTGTCGTATAAGAGAATAAATTACATGTATGGTAATTACTTTCAGCAGCCACAGGAAACTAATACAACTGATAGCACTGGTGACATACCAGTCTGCATAAAGATGCTAGAAAGAGGCTCTCATTGGTCAACCATGAGGACTGAAGAAAACAATTGAGAGCTATTCTCCATCTTTGCATGAACTGATTATGAAAACCTAGCAAAGCCTTTAGCCTGGACACATAGGGATGGTGCATAGACTTGATCTACAATCTCATATTGAGCTATTGGTCTAGAAAATTCTGGATGCCTGAGGTCATCTATAAAGGGAGTAGAATCCTGCCTCTGGTGTACTATTAAATCTGTATTAAGTGATCCATGCAGACAAGGTAGTGGTAAAAGCATTTAAAAGGACAGAATCAGGGCTTCACTGAGTATCTAAGAGCAGGTGGTAGAAAGAGTGTGTAGTCTCCTTGTTAATAAACACTAGTTCAGTGATTGCTGTGTGGTAACATTTGACATGAATTTCAATTTGTCCTCTAATCTCATAGTGATTTATTCTGGCTACAGTTACGTTGCAAAGAGAATTTAAAACTGGTATGTGATCAAAGTATCTTCAATCAGTTCTACAAAGGCCCTAAGGACATCATGATTCATGAAATACTGGGGCTCCCACAGTCATCACTCCACACTGGTCAGCAAGCAGATGCCCACTGCCAATATCTTGATGGCCCCTTAAGTTGGGCAGCTCAGTTGCTCTCTTGCACAGGAAGCATGGCAACCTTTGCTGTTTCAGAGAGCATAGGCACCTAGAGTCCTCTCCTTGCTGTGCCACCAGCCTTTCCCCTGCCACTCCCCCCAGGGAGAAGGACACAGATCCCTACCACTCTCAGCCAGCCCTTTCTGTCCCCTTTTCAGTTCTGCAGAAACTATTGGCTCTCTTAGTTTCTACTTCTCTCTTCTCCAACCATGCTTCTCCCTCTCCTCCTCCTCTGGAACCCCCACACAACGTTCTGCAAGAGATCATGCCAAGAGGCCTCCACAAAAGATGAGGAGAGAAGGTGTCCTCCGGCAACCTCACCATGTGTGGGCTAGCCCCTTGGAATGGGGAGAAGGAAAAACTCTGAGAGAATATAGATACACAGAAGGAATTACATTTTCCTGGCACATAGACAAAGTGCTAACACAATGCTATACATGCAATGAGTTGTATTAATAACCGCCAACATCCATCAGATCACACCACCTAGCAATGATGTGATGTAGGGCAGCCCCACATCTCTTGCTCAAGACATATCCTCAAGGCCTCTCAGAGCTCCTGGCACATGGCAGGCATCAATGAACAGTGTTCAATGAATAATTAGTTATTCCATGAGTGAACATTGCATAGTTTTCTAGAAATTGGTGCAAAGTTGGAGATATGGTTAAATACAAGATTGACTACATTTATGGGTAAAAAACAAGCAATCACTCAAAAAAAAAAAAATACAACCATCTTGGTTGCTAACACCAGAGTGAAGTTTCCCCATTTACCTTCATAGACAAGTTTTCCTTCTTCCTACTTGTCTATATTTTCCAAAATGTCTATGATGAGCAGGCAGCAATTGCATTTTTGGTCAAATAAACTAGCCTTCTAAAAAACATGACTTTTCATGACCTCCCTTCAAACCTGCCTATGGGTTCTATTAATTTTGGAGACAGAAAGATACATGTGTTCACCCACATTATATGTTCCTGATTGTTCCCACTGGCTGGTGAGGTAAGGAGCCCCACTTGCAGAAAGTGAAAGAAAATGGATCCAATAAGCTTCTAACAGTGGTTAGTTACTCTGTCTAGTCTCTCCCAGACTTCATGGATGGCATGTAAGGGAACCTTCAGTACTTCAGTTCCTTTATTTGTTTACCATGAGCTTCTGAGTAGCAGTCATTTTTCTGCTGTGTGTTCACACACCTCCCATAAAACATGTGAAGTAAATACTTTCACTAGGGAGAGGCGATGAATCAGCACAAAAGTATGACATTTGGGGCAGCATCTCATAGACCTGAACAGTAGGATTGTCTCCATTGGACACATTCCCATGATGCCATGCTTCTAAAAGGATTTCTCTCCTGGATGGGAATTCTGGGGGTTGTCACCATTTAAATGACACCATGGGGGAGGTAAGTGTAGGGCCAGACAGGATTGTGCTGGCTCCCTCCCACCCCCAGTGGAGGTCCTCAGAGGACATCTGAGGGGCTGCTCCTGGGTGGGAGCTGCTCCCATCCAAGAAGAATGCAGAGAGAGCAAGCAGCAAAGAGGGGCCTGCCCACCTCCGCACTAGCACACCCCTCATTCTCCACTGCTCTTGTGGAAAAACAAGAGGAAGTAACTTACTCATCGACTGGAAAAAACATTTAGGTCACTACAAGAAAAACTTCCTGACTCCGGGAGCAGCTGAGACCCTGGAAGAGGCTCAGAGGATGGAAGATACTCAAATGCACACTCACTCTCAAGAGCAAAAGGAGTTGATGAGGGTTTCAAGCTTATGAGAAAAATGAGCCAGAGGTGGGGTATATGAAGCCAGGGTCTTGACCTTGAAGACAAAAGGAGACAGCGAGTTCTGAGGAGAAGGCAAAGCTAACGAGCATATCCAAGACTGCACAGCAGCACTGAATGGCAAATGCCAGAGAGGAACTCAGGATGTCTCACACTCTGTGGGGATAGGAGCCAAGCATGGGCGTCTATGGGCGTCTAAGTCTGAGAGCAGAGTAAGTGCTCAGGGCCAGAACCAGAGGCACAAGGGCGAGCAGGATGGAGTTTGAATGAATGGGCACATCAATAAAAGAATGAACGAAGTGTTGCTGTCATGAGAACTGGCTCTGGACCATGCCCTGGCAGGTAGCTCTCACCAAAGGATGACGACAGGGTTTGTTCAACTTAAGGTAGAACCAGCATGGAAATGGCTCAGTGTTGCCTCGAACCAGGGCAAAGGCCTGAATCATTATTTCGAAAACTCCATTTCTCAGAAAGCTTGTCCCAGGATATGGTCCTTGAATAAGTAATTCCCCAATAAAATAATCTAAGGAGCCCCACAATGCACTTTAGTTTATGGAAAGCTCTGAGAAGGCATATACTTAAGAAACCTGAACCAAACATTTCCTAAATGGATTAGACCAGTGATGGCAAACCTATGACACAAGTGTCAGAGGTGACAAACGAACTCATTTTTTGGGTTGATTTTTCTTTGTTAAATGGCATTTAAATATATAAAATAAATATCAAAAATATAAATCTTTGTTTTACTATGGTTTCAAATATCAAAAAATTTATATATGTGACACGACACCAGAGTTAACTACTTAGGGTTCAAATTGCTGGCACGCCGAGCTCAAAAGGTTCGCCATCACTGGATTAGACCATAGGACATCTCTTCTCCATTAAAAAAAAAAATGTTCTCCCATAAAACACCAATTAACACCATAGAGGACATGAGTCCGCCTCTGGATACGTTTTGGGGAAAGCTGGCCTGCATGCACGTCTCCTTCCATTATTTATTATCAAAGATCAAAAGCAGCACCTAAAAGAAGTATTATACTCTCTCCCTCCTTCCTTCCCTTTCCTTTCCTATCCTTATTCCCTTATTCTCATTTCTCTCTCTCCTCTCTCTCTCTCTCTCTCTCTCTCTCCCTCTCTCTCTCCCCTCCCCTTTCTTTTTCTTCCCCTCCCTCTCCCTCTCCCCTTCCCTCTCTCCTTACTTGCCTCCTTCCCCTTTCTTAATCTGGGACTTCCCTTTCATTCCCTATTCCTCTAGCTCATCTTCCCTGGCAACGTGCAGCCATTCCTTGGGCCTGAGAGCTGATGTCCCACCATAGTTGCAGTTGAACCATTTCCCCTCATCCCTGGAGCCATCTAGAGTTCCCCATCTCAGCAATTTACAAATGGTACCAAGGGTGTACACTGCTCCAGCAATGGCCCAATTAGCTGCCAATGGCCCAAAAACCTGCAACAGCCTGCAGGTTAATTAGCTCACATGACAGAGATGGAGAGTAAAGCGCAGCCCATTAAATTGATTTGCTTTGGGTAACAATCCACTGTGCTTCCCACTCATTTTCACAAAGCTTCACAAGCGACAAGTGAGAGGGCCGGGCTTAAGATGAGGAATGGCTGCTCAGTAGCCTGCCTGGGCTAGAAGCCTGCAGTCCCTGCCCTTCCCTCCGAAGCACAGTCCTCGCACCACTTCTGTGACCTTAGATCCCGCCACCAGTTAACCAAATGCTCTGAGTTTTCGGTTTCTCGTCTTCTATTGAAACACTTGCTCTTTCTTTCTGAAAAGCCTTACCTGAGGCTACTGTTTGCTTGTTTTTCTTTTTTTAAAGCACATTTGGAGTCTCCCCAAGACTTCTCGAATAATTGCCAGATCGCCAATTCCAACTCCCTGTTTCATCACCCTCCAACATTGACTGCCCAGGTGGAAATCTATTTTCCCTCTCATACTTGCAAGCCCACGTCCCTTGAGTAATGTCTGCCCTGCTAATGTTATTCTAGGTAATATTGATCTTCCCGCTCTCCTCCAAAGCGCCTTGCAGAGTGCCAATAATTTTGTCATGGAAACCTTTTATTAATAGACTCCCACAGCTTAATTTTGTTTAAATAAATTTAAACACACACACACACACACACCAGTTTATTTACACCAGAAGTCAGGCCACCTGTGAAGTGGTTTACAGGGAGTGGGGGTATGGAGTGAGCGGGCGGCACCACTACAAACAAAACTTCAACCAGCTGCCCGGGAGCTCTGAGTCACCCAGAAAAGCAGGATGTCCCACCAAGCTACAGATGTTTGGTTCCACCCAGAGCTGAGTGGCACCAAGCTGGCCTAAGACTGCCAGGCACCTCTTCGCTGGCTGTCCCAAGACGCTGAGGCCCCCAGTGAGAAAACCCCAGATGCAGCAGGAGTGGCTGTGGGCTGAGATCTCCTGCATGTCTGACATGAGAAGGAGTGCATTTTCTCCTGAGATCAGCTTCTATGCAGAGCGATTAAATCAGACCCATACAGAGGAACTGGTTTTCCCACGCTGGCCTGTGCTTATGAAAGGCTGTCAAAAGGTCTTCCGAATGAAGCTCATCAGAATGAAAGTGATGACGGGACAGATTGTGCCCACAATCCCAGCGTCCTGACCACATAAGGAGCCCCACCACAGAAACCCTCCAAAGAGGTCAGCATGCGACCCAGGTCTGGTGCCTTGCAGCGGCCTCCTCACCTGCTACAAGCCTGGGTCTTCCCAGCAGTAGGGCTTGGTGGCCATGGCATAGGTTTGTTTCACATTTTATAATGACAGACATTAGGCAGAGGTGACTATGAACTGAGCAGAATTATCTTCAAATTTGCTTTTATCCTGACATAACAGATGCAAGCTAACTGGCCCTATGATTAAGCAGAGAATATGAGATAGCTAAATTCACATATGTTCCCCAAATATCTATCCCATATTCTATGCCAGAAATTCCCTCAATGAGAGAAGGTTTAATGTTGAGATGTTTTAAAAACCATTAACAGTGTAGGTTATATTTTATATTTGCTTACCTGAGTGGAAGGAAGGAAGGGAGGGAAGGGAAGGGAAGGGAAGGAAAGGGGGATTGGATGACAGGGTAGATGGAGGGATAGATGATTTAATGATAGAATAGATAGAGGGATGGAGAAACAGAGGGATGAAGGAGTAGAGAAAAAGCAGGCTTAGACTTCAGAAAATGTTGAAGAAAAAAGTAGGACACGTATCATTCACAATAGGAATAAGAAAGTGAGAAGAAAAAAACAGGGAACATGAGATTTTGCCAAATAGGACACATTTTGGAGAGGAGAGGGTGTGGACCACCATGAGGATACTGGTGGAGAATGGCAGAGAGATGGAAATCCTAGGAGAGGTGGGACAAAAATAAATCTTCTCCTTCCCAAATTTGACCACGTTTTTTTTATAGTCAGAACCTCAGCTGCGAATAGTATTTCACCATCAATAATAGTATTTCATTTCAGCCCTTCACCCAACAACTACACTAGCTTCCTTGCCTTCTCTAACTCATGGAAATGAGGGAAAAGGACCCAGAGAGAATATTTTCTAGTTAAAGATATTTAGTGACTGGGCCCATGACCAGATCTTTAGAGACCTCACTGTCCCCAGGGGTAGCTGCGGCAGGGCGGAGCACATACCCTCAAGGCTGGAAGACCTGCATCCCTGAGCAAACGAATAGCCTTCAACTCCTCTGGCACACAGCAGTTGTCCTTTTCTCCTCCCTTGGATTCCTTTAATCCATACAATACTCCACTATGGACCCAAAAAAGACAGTACATTTCAAAACCCTACCATTTTGCTACATGTTGGCAGTGGAAAGGTTTAGTAAAAAGTTAATGAGTTAGCTAGAGTGGCTTTGAGGGTTGAGTGAAAACTTCCTTCAGTGGCCCCTGACCCGATGGGCAGAGAAAATCAGGAGTCAATGAGCAACAGCATCCTGGGAACTCCACCTGAGTCACCTCCTCCAACTCTCACCAACTTTCCATGACATGCAGGGTCAGAGCACATGGTGCAGCACTTCAGTTAATCCCTGTCTCTAGCTATTTCCTGTGGACACAACTGTCCACCACATCTTCTCCATCAATATCCCCATGGAGCCTGGAGCTTTTACAGAATAAAAGGTCCTTAGTAAACACTTGTCAAACTGGCACAACCATGAAACTTTGGTGGACCTGAACTTGAGCACAAATCATTTTGGAAAAATAATTTGGCATGCGTCTTCTGGCAGAAAATATGGTCGCCCACTATTAACCATTCTTTCCATCTTTAAAACAAACCCCTGAATTTTAATCTGGCACACAGCCAAGCTAGAGACTACATGTTACAGCCTTCTTGCAGCTTACGGTGTGGATGTGGCCATGTAATTAAGTCTTGCCAATCAGATGTGAGTAGAAAACTCTGCCACTTCTGGGTCATGCCCTACTCAGGAAGGCACACGTGCCCTCTTGACATTTTCTTCCCTTGTGGGCTAGGACACGGTGTGAGCCCGGGCAGCCACCCAGGACCAGAGTGGCAGCTGTAGACATGTCACAGTTCCTCCTCAGGCTGTGGACCACTTACCTCTGCTCTGTCGTATGAAAGAGAAGTAAACTTCCTTCTTTGTTGAATCACTGTATTTTTGGAAACTTGCTATATTTGGGGCCTAACTTTGAGCAACTTAACCAGTGTCCTAACCATAATAAGTTTTAAAATATTCTTTGGCCAACTAATTTCACTTCAGGACACACTGGTGAGAAAATAACACTACATACCAAATAGTAACAGTAACAATAAAACCGTTGTCCAGTTGGACTATTGTTTTTAATGTAAAAATTGGCAACATGCTAAATATCTAATACCAGGAAATGTGTACCACTAGAGCAAGCATTTCAAACTCATGGCCCTCAGGCCACATACCCTGTTTATTTGGCCCGTGTTAGCCTTTGAGTTTGACATGCTTGCACTAGAGCAACGCCTGTGCCCTCAGGCCTTGGTGCCACTAAACAGTCTTAACTTACCTGCATTTTTTTGCCCAGCGACTTCCTCTGCCCTTGGAGGAGGCAGGCTAAAAAATGCTGGAAATCAAAGCCTGCTTTGAATGACTTTCAGGAGTCACAACCAATGATTTACAAGAATTGGGGCAGACAGATCATTGGGAAACATCTTGCTTCCTCTTTATTTTAGAGATCACAGTACTGAGGTGGTAAATGACTTGCCCACGGCAAGAACTGAACTAACACTCCAGCCTCCTCCTGCCTCTTGCTTCTCTTTTTTCCATCACACCACTCAGTGCTGGAGGCCTGAAGGCTTGTCATCTGTCCCTACAAAGGGCTAAGACCCCAACAGGAGCTCAAAGGTAGGAGTGCATCAAAAGGAAATTAAACCTGGAGTGATATTATAATGGAGAAGGCCACTGCGGATTCAGCGGTAACACTTGTAGCCCCATAAAGCTGTAGTTCCCACCAATCACATCGGGTTAACCAGAAAAGATCCAGCTTCACTGTAAGTACTTCATTCAGGTAAATGGACTCTGGGGAAAATTCTTCTAGAAAAATCTGCCAGTAAAATTTTGCCTTTATATCCAGGAGTCCATTCTCTGAGGATAAAGTCAAAGGGGCACCCACCTGGCTGATCCCCCTCCCCCCAGACACACACACACACACACACACACACACACACACACACACACAAGGCTTCCTTTCCTCCCATCCAGCCTAACTGTGTACCAGTCTTCCCTCCTCCAGCTGGTTTCTGGTCACTGCCCGGCAAACCCACTATCTCCATTCATCCCCAACTTGGTCCTTTCTGTTGAGGTTCCTCTTATTTAGCGCATCTCCTCTGTTGCAATTCACGGCTGGGTAAGGAACCGTGTCATAGAAGGAGCAGCTCCCTGGTCTCCATTGGCCTCTGGCTCTGCTGGCACGAATGGTGGGCTAGAGAAAGGTGGACATGGGCCCCCCAAGAGGGGACACAAGCCAGAGCCACAACCCAACCCCCAGGCAGGTGTCTGTCTCCTCTCATTGTCTGAGTCCTGCTGAATTTCTGTTTAGAGATTTGGAGAACTGTGTTCACCAACATCTTTTTCCCTTGTTAAAAAGTCCACTTTAAGAGCATTAAGAACCCGTCTGATCTGGTCAGGTAGCCCCACTGAGGGAATTCAAGCTGAGTACTTTCTCTTGAACAAGAAAAAACATACAACAAAGATCTCTCCCACATCTCCGCACCAGCAAAGTCAGAAGGAGACATTCCCGACCAGCTAAACGTGTTTCCTCTACAGGCATCAGCCTTAGAGGACGGCTCCTGGGCTACCATCATTTCCTGTACAAGTTGCTTCTCCTTTTGAAGAACACAGAGTGGTCCAGTCACCCAGTTTCAGACTCCTCAGTGTTTAGGATCTGAAGAGGTGGCAAAAAATTATATGTGATAGATGGATAAGTAAAATGTGATAGAAACATATGATGCACTCAGCCATGAAAAGGAACAAAGTTCCGATACCTGCTACAACATGGATGAACCTCAAAAATATGCCTAATGAAAGAAACCAGACAGACACACAGGTCACATACTATATGATCACATTTATATGACAATCCAGAATAGACAAATCCATCGAGACAGAAAGCAGAATGGTGGCTGCCAGGGCCTGTGGGGAGAGGAGAGGGACTGCTGATGGGTATGGGTTTCCTTTTGGGGTGACAAAATGTTTTGGGCCTGCGTAGAGGTGGTGGTTGCACAACACTGTCAAAGTACAAAATGCGCCTGGCCGTGGTGGCTCAGTGGTTGAGTGTCAACCTATAAACCAGGAGGCAGGGTTCGATTCCCAGTCAGGACATATGCCCAGGTTGTGGGCTCCACCTGTCATCATTGATGTTTCTTTTTTAAATATATAATATATATTTATTGATTTCAGAGAGGAAGGGAGAGGGAGAGAGCTAGAAACATCAATGAGAGAGAATCATTGATCAGCCGCCTCCTGCATGCCCCCTACTGGGGATCGAACCCACAATGCAGGCATGTGCCTTGACCGGGAATCAAACCATGACCTCCTTTTTCATAGGTCAATGCTCAAACATTGACTGGACAGCCTCATCATTGACCTATCTTTCTTCCTTCCTTCCTTCCTTCCTTCCTTCCTTCCTTCCTTTCTTTCTTTCTTTCTTTCTTTCTTTCTTTCTCTCTCTCTCCCTCTCTCCCTCTTTCCCTCTTTCCCTCCCTCCCTCCCTCCCTGAAGTCAATAAAGATATATTTTTTTTAAGTACAAAATGTCACTGAATTATATACTTTAAAATGGTTAATTTTGTGTTATATGAATTTGCCTCAGTTAAAAAGAAAAAGTGACAAATCAGGCAGCTACCTATGTCCCCACAGACCAGCATGCTTTCAAAATCATTCATGAAAATTTCCAAATTGACAGAACACTCCACCATAAGGCAGGGAAGGCCCAGACATGCTCCCTCAAATGCCTGACCAGAAACCTCAGACGGGTCCCAAGAGGCCCGACTTTGAGGGAGCAGAGGATATTTGTCTGAGCTGTTTCAACTCTTGACCTAGAACTGAAACCACCCAGGGACCGACAGTCAGTGTGTGAGTGGTGGCGTCCTTGAATCACACTTTCCTCCCCGGGTATTTCTCCCTGAAGCACTCACAGGTCAGGTTTGTGGGCCAGCACAACCTGGAGGACCTAGTTAGCACATCTTACAGTAGGAGAGTCCTGTTAACACCTGGTGACCTTCATTCTGGGCGAGGAGTGTGATGGAAAGAGGGAGGTGGGGAGGGAGGGGAGGTTTGGGGCGGTTGGAGGGGTGGGACTTGGGTTGAGCCAGGCAATGCAGAACCTGCTTTAATTGCTTCTCATTCTAGGGAACTATTGTTCTAATGAGAACATCAACAAGTTCCCCATTTCTCAAGCAACTGGATGGGTTTTAGCAATCTGATGTGGCCCCTACCCTGGACCTCCCACTTCCCTCTCCCAGGCCCACTTTGGCTCAGGCAGAGGCACTGCAGCTCAGGGCCCCTCCCCACACGCTCCTGCGTGAGAAGGGAAATCTATGTTCAGACCAGGGGAGGGTCACCCACCTCCGGGCTGGCCTTTGTCTTCACTTCTGATGGAACCTGTGTCCCTGACTCACCCCGTGGATTTTGCTCCCCATAGAACCATCCGTCTAAGAGCTGAAATTAGGATTTCAGGCATCATAATGGGTACTAGACTTTTGATCAGCCACTTCCTGACCTGCCCACTGGATTTCTCTACCTCCTGCTGAGAACAGACCTGGGTCTTACAATACAGTGCCTCTCCCACTGTGCCTGGCACAAGACAGACCCTGAAAATGATTCAATGAGGGAAATTTAGAAATTGAACTCATATGAGGTGCTCAAAAGGCATCGCTGGTAAAAATGAGAGGGCGTCCCAATCTATTAGGAAGGCCAAACGAAAAGCTGCTGTACAGTGTGGCAGAGGCTGGAACGGAGCATAGATGGGAAAGTAAGGGACCCTGCAAGGAGAGCTGGGATTGCAGAGTGGTGGGGGGAGCTGGGAGGAGCTGGAGAAACCACACAAGAGAAAGGAACCTTCACCTGGAACCTGGGCGGGGAGGAGCAGTTCTCACAAACAAAAGGATGAGGTATTTTAGAGGCAAATTAATCATTGAAGGTAAGATATTGCTTCAGAGTCCTTTGGGCAATTGGCCTTTCCCTATTTCTTTTTCTTCTTTTTTTCCCTTTGGAATGCACAGGCAACTTTTTCCTATGGGTATTTTATTATCTCTGTGGTTTAAATGTTGTTGTTTTTTAAAGAAAATGAAATGGAATCTTTTTTCTTTACACACTTTTAAAAAAATAGAGTAGTGCACACTGCATAAAATATATGTCACCGATGGGTTTTTTACATTCTATTTGGCTCTTGGCTTAACAGGTGAGTTCTTGGGTGGGTCCGGATGGGACATCTCGTGTCCTCCTGGCTCTCCTTTCCACTCAAGCCAATGCTGAGGCAACAGACATGTGCGGGAATAACCTGATAGCACCTTGTCCCAGCTGCCCCAGGGCTCTGCACTGCCATGTGGGACACTATGCATTCCTAACAGGTGCACAGCCTGCAAGCATGAGGAGTTAAGGCCCCATTGGACAAACCTTGACTAATGGAGAAAAGAAGATGGTAGATACATTGGATAAATACTCCTGTGTCTTCAGCGGACATTCCTGAGGCACATACCGTACAGCTGCTCAGAGGGACCCCATTGGATTAAGCCTAAGTGTCCCAAAGAGATGACCAACTCATTAACTTAACAATGCCCTCTTGAATGAACTTCTCCTCCTTGCCTGTTACTCCCTTCCCCATACCTTGAGGTCATGCCCTAAAATAATCTGGTAAGAGGTAAGCTTTCTCTCAGGCTCATACATCTTGGGGGAACACAGGTTAAGACAGTAGATACCAGAAGTGGCCCTAGAAAGCAGATCCATGGGATATAATTTTGGAATCAGATCATTCATGAGTCAGAAAGACTGAGTTGCTGGTAGTCAGTGAGGTGGTGATAAGCCCTGGTGTGCAGCAGCATCACAATTACGAAGACCCTCCCTGGTGGTGCCTCGATGGAGCACAGGCAGAAGATGAGCATAAGCGTGTGTGGCTGGGTGGTAGCCCTCGAGTGGGAGGGGCAATGGTAATTTTAAGAATTATGGGGTTCTTCAGATTTTGTCAATGGCTTTAGATGCTTTGAAAAGAGAAAGATAAAGAGAGGTTCTAGTTAGTCAACTATCAACCTCAGGATATCCTGTGCAAGCGAAAATGCCTCCTTTGCAGTGTGTAAGCCAGGAGGTAGGGCTCATCCTCCACAGGAGGCTAGAAAGCATGCTCAGGATTTAATAACAGGCGTAACAATGGTAAAGGAGACTGAGTGCACAGCCTCAACTGGCCTCTGACAAAGTCAGTCTTTATAGAGAAAGTACAGGGTAAAGGGGGTCAAATATATGGTGATGGAAGGAGATTTGACGTTGGGTGGTAAACACACAATGCAATATACAGATGATGTATTATAGAATTGTATACTTGAAACCTATATAATTTTATTAACCAGAAGCACAGAAAGAAAGAAAGGAAGAAAGGAAGGAAGGAAGGAAGGAAGGAAGGAAGGAAGGAAGGAAGGGAGGGAGGGAGGAAGGAAGGAAGGAAGAAAGGAAGGAAGGAAGGAAGAAAGGAAGAAAGGAAGGAAAGGAAGGAAGGAAGGAAGGAAGGAAGGAAGGAAGGAAGGAAGGAAGGAAGGAAAGAAAGGCTCAGAATAAGGGCATTTGGGTAGATAAGCCTGAGAATTTGAAACACTCAAATTCCTCACATTTTTAGTCTAGCAAGAGGCTCCCTCTCCCTTCCTGGAAGAAACCAGCCTGCCAGCCGCGATAGGACCTCACCTGAGGCACATCCTTATTAGCTGATGCTTGTCCTCCTCAAACCACCTTGCTTCCCCTCAATGCCTCCAGACTAAAAACTTGAGTCAGGTTATAGGACCACCCAAGTGAAGAAATACAGCCCTTGCTCGGGGAGGAGATAACATATACAACCAAATTATTGCTCCAAGAACCAGACCCTCAGTTGCCTTACTGTTCTTGGACTATGGTTGCTACACTTGCTCATTTACAGTTACCTGGGCTTTGGAAGCTCCTAGAGCCACCCCAGTGAATCCCCTTCATTTAAGACATACTCCCTCTTGTCCCCATTGTGTAGCAGCAATCCTAGTTCTTCGTGGTAATCAGGGTCAATTACTACTGCAAATATGGCCCATCAGCATAAGGAGTCTAAACTGGGTGGCAGTCATAGCTTCAGATTCAGGAGAACTTGTACTAATTCCCCTGTGGCTAATTCTCTAGCCCCTCTCAGCAAACCAGGATTTGTCATCCAGGAGAGGTTAAATTTTCAAGGATGAGAAGTATGAATTCCACAAGTAGGTCACTAGGATTGCTGATAAGAGGGGCCAATTCAACCTTTACCTCTTGGTTCCTGGACCTATGTAAGCTCGCTATTGAGGAAAAGAGGCACAAAGCAACAATGAAACAGTAATACTTGTTCAATGCCCTATGAATTTTTAAAAATATTTTAAACTTTAAAGGATTTTGTAAACAAGGACTTTATAAATATCAGGCACTGTGAACACAAGGCTTCTCAAGAATCTATAAAAATGTTAGAGACTTGGAGAAAATATGTTGATTTCAAAATACAAAAGAATAAAATCACAAAATCTATTTAATTCAATACCTACAAATATAGCCAACATGACAAAGTCACTAATTGTTAAATTTAATATTTCTAAAAATGTGATTACGCTGGAAAAGAATGTGTAGGTAAGATTTTTCTCCCTTCAAAAGAATTTCTAGCCCTGGCCAGGGTAGCTCAGTTGGTTGGGCCTCATCCCATGCACTGAAAAGTTGCTGTTTCAATTCCTAGTCAAGGCACATGCCCGGGTGGTGGGCTCAATCCCTAGTGGGGGGCATACAGGAGGCAGGGATTTCTATGCCCCTTTCACATCGATGTTTCTCTCTCTATCTCTCAAAATCAATAAAAAATATTTTTTAAAGATTTCTTAACAGCATAGGGAATAAAATCAATATAACTATTTGAAATATTGGGAGGGCACTCTGTAAAGTACATGATTGTCTAACCATGATGCTGTACATCTAAGATTGATCTAGAGTAATACTGAATGTACACTGTACTTTAAACATTTTTAATTTAATTTTTAAAGCAAAAATAAAATTAAAAATTAATAAAATAATTTCTAACTACACATAAATTATGGTCATGCAATTTCAGTCAATTACAAATAAGTTACAATAGCCATATACTTTTAAAATCCATTTTATAAAAATCCATTTTATAAAAATCCATAAAATTACGTATATATACATGTGTGTAATGTGAAATGTGGATGCCTTGTAATATGTATGCTTGGATGTAGAGTGGGGATCTCTGGGAGTAGTAGTTTGCTCCATAAAATTTTTCAATAATCCTTGTTTATAAATATCACCTTGATGTTATCCTTCCTGTGATGATGTCATTAGTTCTGATTTATAGATATGCTGACTTAATATGAAAATATCTTTGGAAATATCTCAGACTTTTCAACCTGAAATCAGAACATACTTGCCAATACATATCATTATAATTTAAAATTTTAACAATCTTGTGTGAAATAGTTGACTAATATGTTTAAATTAATTCTTCTTAGGAAATACATTCTATTCTCTTTTAAATGAAAGTTTTACTGATGACAAGACTGGCCCAGAAAGTTTGAACACTGGATATTACTGATTAGAAATTTAAGTCCCTAGACTTTAGTTCAAATCTGAACTGTTTAATCCAAGAGGATAATTGGTCCTGCTTTATATTATCATAAATTATCATCTTTTTCAGATCACTTCCTGGTTTTCTCAGGAGTAATAACAGTTGGGAGCACATTCATTTATAAAAGGATTATGAAAATTAAATAGTTTAAAATTTAACAGGTCAACTTGGTAGAATTGTCAGAGATGAATGATGCTTTCTGGGCATAACATTTTATTAGGCACACAGTAAAGATGCTTTCCATGCATGTTTACTAACGTGCATGGAAAGATGGTGGTGTTTTCTTTTGGAGAACTTTGACACCACTTCTCATATGAGAAGAAACCAATATTCTATTTTGTTTAACTGTGGAAATCACTATACAAACTCGTCAGTTGGCCAGCAGCTTCTTTCTCCTCCCTTCTAACTGAGAATGGACTCCAGGTTGCATAGCAAAATTCCCTTTTCTTCCTTCCTTTCCTTCTTTCCTTTCTTTCTTTCTTTCTTTCTTTCTTTTCTTTCTTTTTTTCTTTCTTTCTTTCTTTCTTTCTTTCTTTCTTTCTTTCTTTCTTTCTTTCTTTCTTTCTTTCTTCCTTCCTTCCTTCCTTCCTTCCTTCCTTTCCTTCCTTCCTTCCTTCCTTTCTTTCTCTTTCTTTCCTTCCTCCCTTCCTTCCTTTCTTTCTTTTTTTCCTTTTCCTTTTTTTTAATTCTCACCCAAGGATATTTTTCCATTGATTTTTAGAGAGAGTGAGAGAGAGAGAGGAAAAGACAGAGAGAAATATCGATGCCAGAGAAACATCAATTGGTTGCAGGGCCCAGGCCCAGGAGGAGCCTGCAATTGAGGTATGTGCCCTTGACCAGAATCGAACTCCGGACCCTTTTAGTCCACAGGCCAATGCTCTATCCACTGAGCCAGACTGGCTAGGGCTCTTTCTTTCTTTATTTTTAAAATATGTTTTTATTGATTTGAGAGAGAGAGAGAGAGAGAGAGAGAGAGAGAGAGAAACATTGATAAAAGAGAAACATCAACCAGCAGCCCCTGCAGGCCCTTCACTGGGAATAGAGCCAGCAACTGGGAATGAGCCCTAACCAAGAGGGAATCGAACCCGCGACCTCTTGGTACATGGGACATCCCTCAACCAACTGAGCCACACCAGCCAGGGCTCTTTTTGTTCATTCCGTGAGATTTTGCATAGAAGATTCAGAGACAGGAAATTTCACCACAGAGGCTGTCTGCTGATGCTAAGGTCCTGCAGTCATTTTGCAAACAAACGATCAAAAGAAATGATAATACTGCCCGCAGACAACATAGCACACCCAGGTGTGAAGACTGGAAATGGTGGTATGATTTCAGTGCCCTCTTGATTGCTTTTATGTCAGTGTTTTTCCTGTCTCTGAATCTTCTATGCAAAATCTGACCTTAAATTGGGCAAACCAGTGCCAGTTTGAAGTTTTGTGGGTTTCCTTGCGTAACACACACCATTTTTGAAAGTTGGGAAGAAAGACAAGATGTATCTATCTGAGGTTTATGGGAAGTTTCGACGTGTCTCTGAGGTCCTCTGCAGAGACCGTCTGAGACCACTAGCCCCATCACTTAGCCTTTCTTAATCACCAAGTCAGATGTTTTGCTTCCCTGTTTCCCGTTCCTGTCTTCAAGAGATACTCCAGCTCCGCTCTTACAGCCCCCTCTTCATTGTCTGTCCTCACCTCTGCCCCCGCCACCCAGGGAATCTGCTTATGAAGCCATCTGGCTCCTCTCTGAAAGCCACAGAGCTGGCGGCCCTGACCCTGGCTACCAGCAGCTCACTCTATGCACAAAAGAAAAGCAGCTTTTTGTGGGTTTTTTTTTTCTCTTTAAGTTCAGGAAACCAGCAAAGCCCCAGAAATTCTTTGGGAAGCTGGGACTTGATGATAAATAAAAATTGAAGACAAGTTCTTTTTCAAACTTCTCTATCCAGTTGGTAAAGCTACCATCTGCTTGCCTTTCATACTAATTGCAGAAATCATTAGGAAAAGTGGCTGAACACAGAGGCAATGCCCGGTGAGCACAGCATCTCTTAAGTGTGTTTTAAGAACCTATAGAGCCCACCCTGGACTCCCCTCTTGCACATAATTCTGCAGAATTTGAGAACCTGGAGTTGTACATGAATTTAGAGGAAATACCTCACATCTCAAAATATCTCATCCTGCCAAAGATTGCAAATAAAAAAGGATGTGTGATCTATCAGCGCTGTGTTTGCATCTCAGAAAAGGGGGTTGTAAAGCCATGGCAAGACCTGAGGACCTGCTCCGTCCAGATTCAGCCCTTCTGGGGTTGCTGCTCTCAGCGCCCCTCGATGAAACTCCGCCGCCCACAGAGTCAGAACAGATTTGACGAAGGTACCAAGTGTCTTGGGGAACTTCGGTGGCCCGCTGACAGCTGTCTGCCGATGTGTGCCTGAGGTTTTTTCATGCCAGGAGCACCGCTGTCAGAACTTCTGGGGGAATGCACAGTGGTCCCCGGGCGGCGGAGCGTGGGGATTTCCAGGGCTGAGTGGTGACACAATGATGCTCCTGGCACTCTCCTCATGTGATCGGTGTCCCTGAGGGTTCTTTCTGTCACTTAAACAGAGCCCACAGCAGCCTCTAAAGCAGACGCCCCACGCCCCCCCCCCTCACCCCTCATGGTTCTAGCACTCATGTCAGTATCCCCGCATTAAGTCGAAGCAGGCCGGGGAGAGGAGCAGAGAAAGTGGCTCTGCACTGGAAGTTTCACCACTTCGCTGGTTCTGACTCTGGACCTCAGCTGCCTCATCTTTAAAATGGGGGTAGTAATTCCTGTATATAACGGGTTTTGAGAAATGAAAGTAGGTAAAAGGACTTTAAAATGTGAAAAGCACAACGTAAATGAAATATCTCGTTACTAGGCTCCGTTCTGATACCAGCTAGTTGTGTGACCTTTGTGATTATAAATACTAGTATAATCACTGAAGTTCCTTCTGCAAACGCTGTGAGCCTGTGAAAAATCAAAGAGAAACCTCAAATAGCCAGGACTTCCTACTACGATGCTCAACTCATCTGTGTTCTCTCTACTTAACCCCTTCAGTTAGTTGTAGTTCCAGTTTTAGTGGAATACCAACCCCTCCTCTACCCTTTTCCCACTTGGTAGTCTCGGGTCTATTTTAGAATATTTTCCTCGAAGTATCCTGGCATTGGAGAGGAAATCAAACTCTTCAGCCGCTCCATTCCTCTCTCTTGAGCTTAATTCTATGAATAAGGGAGTATTGAGTGGCTTCATAAACATTACACAGATGAGCCTGAATCTGCTTCCTAATTGGCAGAGATGGGCACACCCAACTCTCTTTTAGAGCATTTCCGTTAGAGCTGACTGTCCCAATTAAATCTGTGACCCAGATATAGTCACCTCTACTCCAGAGAGCTGATAGAACTAGCTCTGTGGGAAACAGCTTCCAGTTCGAGAGCCAAGTACACTAAAGCGAGCTAGTGAGCTTTTGCTGCGCGTTCTCTTCTAGAATTGCCTTCTGCCCCCTTTTCAGTCCTTCAGTTGGTCACGCAACAAATATTTCCTGAACACGTTTTGTGGTTCAGCACTGTGCTAGTATTGTGGATCTAGAAAGATAAACCTGATATGATCAATGCACTCAAGCAGCTTATTCCCTGATAAAGAAGTAATTCTAGTGATAGTGGGAGGCATGTCTGATAGAGTGGCTAGGAGAGTATGAAGAAAGGAGATATGCCTTATGTCTGGAGGAATTAAGAAGACTTCATGGAGGAGGTGGCATGGTGGCAGTTTTGATGGAGGGTTTCAAGAGACAAAGATTGGCCTAAGATAATGTGGAGATAGGAACTGGCTTGGATGGGCCTATAGCCAAGAGGTCCAGTAGAGAATCTGAAGGGGCAGTGTAAAGGCAGGAAACCAATGTTTACTGAGCACCTGCGATGTGCAAGTACATTTGTTTTCATATGCTATCACTCTCCGTAGATTTTATTATTCCTCTTTTGTGTGTGGAAAAATAGCTGTAAAGAGATTAAGTGACTTCCTTTAGGTTCCAACATACAGTGAATGGAGATCCAGGACTTTTAGCCTGACTAACTCTGAAGCCTGTCTACTCTCTGGACACTGAGCTGCCTTCTTAGATCTGAGGCTAAAAAAGGCAGATTACCGCCATATCCTAGAAAGCTAAAGAGCTTGGATTTTCCCTTCCTCTTGACCTAGTTAAAGCCTTCCAGGGCTGGCTCAAACTCTACCCTTTCCACTAGACTTTTTCTGAACACTCCAGCCGTCGGATATTCCCAGTCACTGTTCACAGGTTTTCACTGCCCTGCAACCTTCTTTATTGGCTCCTGTGACTCCATTAAGAATCCTCAATAAAGATGCAAGTTCTTAAGGGAGAGGAACTGATCTTGCCCTTCTTCCTTGCCCCTGAATGAGTAATTGTGGAATTAATTCTCTCTTTTTGGAGAGGACATAGAGATGAGCAGTGACTGCCCTCTCTCCAGTGTAGTCGGCCTGCACTGATGTTAGAGGGGGTGGCACTCCCCAGTTCCCCAAGGCCCATCCACAGACATTTGCCTTCCCTGGAGTTTCTCTCTAAAAGGAAGCCACCAGGAAACATGCCCAGCTCTGCTGAGCACAACCAACCCAGTGGACCACTGTTCCACAAATGGCCACACCTAGTCATCCACTGGCCTAAAGCTGATTCTGGACTGTTTCTTGGATGGATCTAAAGCATCCTTATCAACCTTCTGGCCCTTTAAATACAGTTCCTCATGTTGTGACCCAACCATAAAATTATTTTCGTTGCTACTTCATAACTGTAATGTTGCTACTGTTATGAATCATAATGTAAATATCTGATATGCAGGATGGTCTTAGGTGACCCCTGTGAAAGGGTCGTTCGACTGCCAAAGGAGTCGCGACCCACAGGTTGAGAACCGCTGATCTAGAGAAAAGCACCTCCCTCCCTGAGCATGAAAGGAGAAGTTCTCGACCTGGAAGGAGACAGTGCCACGGGCAGCTCCAGCTCACACGGGAAAACCCTGCAGATGGTGCCAACCCACAGCCTGGGAACTCATTTGGAGATTTCTGGATGGATATGTCGAAGGGAAGAGGCAGCCTTACCTCTGACTGGTGTGGATTTGATCGCTCTGATCATTTCCAGACCATTAAACACTCCACTCTTATAACGGTTGATTTTCCAGGTCACAAATTTCATGGGCACACTTGCGACTTACAGGATAACTATTGATCATTTCATTGCAAGGTAAGTACCATACAGAGGATGGGAAAATCACATAGTAAACAATTACTGCCTAAGTGCCTGGTAATTTTTGAGTCTGGCTACCAGTCATTTATTTTCAAAGTTGAATTTAGTCCTAGAAATATTTCCCACTGGTGTCCACAGGGATGCTTGAAAAATGTCTCCCTCTTAATTCATAATTATATCAGCAGTATCTTAAATACATTCTTATTTTACTTTCCCTGAACTCGAACGTGGCCATTTTCTTTCCCTGGTGCATTCCCCAATGTAACAGAGTAGAAGGCCAGAACTGGGGGTAGTCAAGCCTGGTCAGGAGTCCCAGTCCATCATTTATCCGTGGTGTTACCTTGGCAAGGAGCTTACACTCTCTAAGCCTGGGTTTTTCAGTGGTCAGATGGTGTGAAAATGCCTACTTTGTGGGGGTATCATTAGCAATAAATTAGATAATTTGTGTAATGTGCCTGGTCTATGGCAGTAATACTTCTACGTACCCATTTGGTGCTTACGCCATGCCAGCCACTGTTTTCAGCACTCTAGGGTATGTATTAACTCTATCTTCACAACAACCCCCATGAAGAAGCAACTATTATCATGCCCATTTTATGTCTGAGAGACCGAGAGACAGAGGAACTTGCTCAAGGTCAACAGCTGTCAAGTGGTAGAGCTGGGATTTAACCCCAGAAAGACGGGCTGTAGGGTCCATGCTCTTCACTCTACAGTAGGCGGGCCACCAGGTGGTGAACACAAGCTGCTGCTACACTTGGAAGGCAGTGTGGGTTTGCCAGAAGAGTGAGAGGATCGGGTGTAGCGCTTTTGGTAGACAGCCTTTAGTTGGCTCCCAAGAAACCCTGCCTCCTCGTGTTCACACCCCAGTGGAACTGCCTCCCCCTTGAATGTGGACTGGACCTGATGACTGGAATCTAAAAATCAGAGTTTGGCAAAAATGATGGAATGTCACTGCCGAGTCAAGGTTGCAAGAAGATTGTGGTTCCCAGCTGGAGCAGCCCCTCTCACTCTCTCTTGGTCACCCTGAGGGAAGCCATCTGCCATGCTGTGAGCTACCCTATAGAGCCGTGGTTCTCAACCTTCTGGCCCTTTAAATACAGTTCCTCATGTTGTGACCCAACCATAAAATTATTTTCATTGCTACTTCATAACTGTAATGTTGCTACTGTTATGAATCGTAATGTAAATATCTGATATGCAGGATGGTCTTAGGCGACCCCTGTGAAACGGTCGTTCGACCGCCAAAGGGGTCGCGACCCACAGGTTGAGAACCGCTGCTATAGAGGGTCCATGTGGCGGGAAACTAATGTCTCCAGCGAACAGCCTGAGGTTTGCTCACAGCCCCACCAGTGAGTGTGGAAGCGGAACTCTGCGAGTTGAGCCTCAAGAAGATGACCACCAGCATCAACTCCAGCCCACAATTTCTAAACCAAATAAGTTAAGCAAATAAACGGTTCTTTCCAGCACTTTCAGTTTCTTCACCAACACACTTACCAGAGATAAGTTTAACAGCCAGAGAAAAAGGGGAAGACAGGTTTGTCTGTCTGTAGCTTATGTTTTCTTAATACAAACCACCTGTGTCCCTCACAATGTGGGGTAGTAGGGAGCTCTCTCTGCTCCAGACAGGATGAGACGCGGGTCCCAGTCCTGCCTCAGTGTCACTCTCTCCCTAACGTTGCACTCAGCAGCTGTGGACCTCTGGGAAGTCTGTAAACCCTGTGGTCTCGGTTGTTCTGACTGTATAAAAGGGTACTTCTTGGTCTGCCTGAGCAAGACGAGGATGCACCAGATCATCCATCACGGATCCTGCTGCAGGCTCTCTGTGGCTTCACTCACACTGAATTTTCCCAGCTCTACTACTATGGTCTCCAACTTTGTGGTCTCAGGACCACTTTACTTTTTAAAAAATCTTGAGGATCCAAAAGCTTTTGTTTAGTGTGGGATATATACATAAATGGTCTTTATTATTTTAGATTTTAAAACTAAGACATTTTTTAAGTATTAACTAGTTCCTTTAAAAATAGTAACCCTATAACATCCTATATAATAAAGAGCTAATATGCTAATTAGACTGAACAGCCGAACGACCTTCCAGATGTCCTTCTGGATGACCTTCTGGACAAAGCCAGGGCTGCAAGGATAAAAATATAATTTTATGGAAGTAGCCACATTTTTTTCAAAAGAAAGAAGTGAGGAGAGGGGCACTGTGTTACATTTTTGCAGATCTGTCTAAGGGGAGTGGCTAGTTTTTCATACCAGCTTTTGCTTTCATATAATAAAGAGCTAATATGCTAATTAGACTGTACAGCCAAACGACCTTCCAGATGTCCTTCTGGATGACCTTCTGGACAAAGCCGGGGCTGCAAGGGCTGGCCGAGGCTGCAAGGGCTGAGCCCTGAGCCCCTTGCACAAATTTTGTGCATCAGGCCTCTAGTGTTAACATAAAAATATAATTTTATGGATGTAGCCACATTTTTTTCAAAAGAAAGAAGTGAGGAGAGGGGCACTGTGTTACATTTTTGCAGATCTGTCTAAGGGGAGTGGCTAGTTTTTCATACCAGCTTTTGCTTTCATGCTGTGGCAACATCACACGCCACAAAGCTTCTGGAAACTCCTCAGTATCCTGATGACAGGAGAGGGCAGACAATGTCTCAGTGTTATTATGAAAATAGTTTTTACTTTACAGAAATCCTAAAGGGTTTCTGGAACCCCCAGGGATCCCTGGACCACATTTCAAAAACAGCTGTTCTATTAGTTCCTACTGGAAATGCTAAGATTTTTTTCCCAACCTTTTGCCTACCCACCATGCAAAAAAATTACAAACACATGTACACACAAAAACACACCAACCCTCCCCTGACACACACACACACACACACACACACACACACACACAATTACTATAAACCTCTCTCTAGACAACTGCAAATCAAAATATTAAGCCTCAGGAGAATCTCTACAGAGACACCGCTCCTCAAAGGAGGGTGTCAGCTCACCCTCCAAATGGTGGCTTCCTACTTATCTATTGAACCCAATGAAAGCAACAAATGGCTCGTTGAATGTCTGCACTGAGTTTCTCCAACAGGATGAATAGCTGAGAAATTTCAAAAGTTACTTGCCTTTGAAGCTTTGGCTTCAAAAACAAATGCCTGGGGGAAATCAGCAATGAGCAGGCCTGCTTCAAAAGCTAGCAACCCCCTGATCCAACAAAACCACAGGGACCCTCTAAAGCCCTGGTGGTCAGGCGGTCAGCCAACCAGGAAGCAGCCCAGTGTGCGGTGGGGACAATGTCAGATCAGTTGGGGGCTTTCTGAGAAGACCTTTAACAAAGCACGAAGTGGAAAAGGAAATCCCTAGATGGTCACCCTAAGTATGTAGAATATGGGGTTGGAAAAGCTCCCAGACAAGGGGTTTCCGTTCTGGTTCTACTATCAGTGTGGCGTTACCAAAAGCAAATGACATTTTCTGAAAATGACAGAGGGGGCAAGAAGAGCACTAATGTTCCTTCCAGCTTTTGATGCTATTTTTCTCACCAATAATGCACATAGGTTTATGAATATATTTCTGAACCAAAGGTGGGATACATCCCCTATCCTATTTATGCCTGAAATACACAACCCTCCCATTTATTCAACAATGATCAAGACTCCAGTTTGCTGCAGACACTGTTCTAGCACTAAGACAACAGTGAACAAAACAATGAAAATTCCTGCCATATATTCTACTGGGAGAGACAGACAAACAAAACATATCACATCAGTGGTGGTAAGCATCTCAGAGAAGCCTGAAGCGGGGAAGGGGAACAGGGACTACAGGGTTGAGGGTTGTTTGCAATTTTCAATATGCCAGTCAGTGTAGACAAACCCATGAACCTGGAAATTTGAACTGTTATACAGCTTTACATGAAATCCGGCCATCATAAAGTCATCTGTGATGGTAGGTAGCTAGTTACGGACAAATAGGAAGAGAACAAGGGAAGTCAACACTGTTGAGCATATTCAGCTGGGAGACAGGGGCCTGTCTGCTTCACCAGGGAGCTACAGCTTCACACACACTCCAGGGATCATTGCCCCACACCTTCCCTTTTGGATTGTAGGAGGTGGGGGAGCAGAGGGAGATAAGCACATGCCTAATAAAGTCTAAATGGCACAGGGGTGGTGCTGGACTACAGAGGCCTATCCGTCTAACCCAGCGGTTCTCAACCTGTGGGTCGAGACTCCTTTGGGGGTCGAACGACCCTTTCACAGGGGTCACCTAAGACCATTGGAAAACACATATATAATTACATTCTGTTTTTGTGATTAATCACTATGCTTTAATTATGTTCAATTTGTAACAATGAAAATACATCCTGCATATCAGATATTTACATTAAAATTCATAACAGTAGCAAAATTACAGTTATGAAGTAGCAATGAAAATAATTTTATGGTTGGGGGTCACTACAACATGAGGAACTGTATTAAAGGGTCGCGGCATTAGGAAGGTTGAGAACCACTGGTCTAACCTGAGAAAAAGATCATTGGTTAGGAGGTGGAGCCAACGCAAGCCCTGCAAAAGCTTGGGAAGTTGATTGAAATCAGCACCTGGTTCCTCCCAAGCCCAAGAATACACAATGCCAGGTGAACAAAGCATCTCTCTCTCTCTCTCTCTCTCTCTCTCTCTCGCTTGTGACCCTCGCTCTGTAGTAGCCATGTGGCCCTGTTCTCTCTGTAGTAGCCATGTGCCCTAGGAGCCATGTAGCTCCACATACAGGCTCCAGGAGGAAGCCTGGGTACAGCAGCAAAGCAATGATTGCAGCTGGGAACACAAGCTCAGCTCACCAGACACTGGCCTGAAACTTAGCTTTGATGTGGCCCAGGATCTCTGGACATTGACTCCATCTCTGGCCCTGATTTTTCATGGTGACGGACAGAGACAGGACACCGGAGAGGCATCCTTTGGATTTTGCACCACAAATAAATATTGCCACCAGACCTCAACCACCCTTGTGGGTCCCTGAAAATGCTTTTCTCATGACAGGAACCCCACATCCACTGGCAACAAATCAACATTCATTCATTCACTCAATGAGTCAGTCAACCAGTCGGCAAACATTTACATGGGGCACTGAAGATTTTGCAGCTCTGGGACTTTGGAGAGGAGGCCGCCTTGGGCAGAGACGAGCTTTTGCTCCAGAGCCAGCTTCGGGTAACAGTTGGCCGTGGGATCTGAAGCCAGGCTGCCTCGGTTCGCATCCTGTGTTCCACCTATGAGATCCTGGACAGCTGGCTGAAACTTGCCACTCCCATTTCATCTTCAGAGTGGGAATAATAAAAGTACTTTAAGAATTGGTTAAGGTGTTAGTTTTATTCACACTGGACACTAGGCATAAAACAACTCCCAAACGGGAGCCATCAGGGCTGAAATCAGAAGAGAAGAGCAAGAGGGAGTTGTTTGTGGGCCTGTGACAGACTCCCTCTTGCAACACCCCACCCTGAAATCAATGGGACTTACTTGGATTGAGACTTATTTGGGTCTCACGTGGCTGGCTGAGTCCTGGGAAAATCGGGTCGCACTGCTCTTTTTCAGTAGATTCGGCTGGGCTCCCAAAGCAGAGAAGAAAACAGCTCCCACCGAGGACTTGAACTGACCACTAGAGCTGGCCTCAAAGGGGCCGTTCCAAATAGGAGAGACTGGTTTTGTTTGAGAAGGATATGGTTTTCCTTGAGGACTAATATGCCTCTGTTTCCTGGAGTCTAGGCTTTGCCATTCTCGCTGTCCGAGCGCAGGCCGACCCCAGGGGGGATAAGAGCAGCCCCCACTCCTGCCCCCTGAATATTGCCACCAAATGACGGTAGCCTGTCCGCCCTCGTTTACATAAGAATCCTGCTCCATCTGTTAGAAGGAGCAATATCTGTTCATGCTAATCTGATTGCTCTGGTAACTTGTATTAAAAAACATAGAGGCTACCACAAGCTTTGCTCTGACCTTTGATTTTTCCAATATCGCATCTGGGGTAAGCACTTCCTTTTAATCTCTACGGACAATAGGCAAAATTTCACCAAGGGGCCTGCCGACGGAGATAGAGATCATAGAGCATGTGTCCATGACCCCAGGTTAGGTGATTATAATACGCTTTTTAGGCTCTTCTAATAAAGAATATGCTGAACAGGCTCCAACGTGCATGTGCAAAAGTCTAATTGCTGTTAACATGTCACTCCCATCACGGAGAAGCAACAATGTACTGACGGCCTGTCAAATTTGGAATTGATTTTGAAATTGCTTTAATGAGGCGATGAATAAGTTTGCAGGGGCCTGGCCATCTGAGAGGGCTCAGCGGCGTCAGCCCAAATCACCTGCAGTTGCTCTGTTGACCGTTCATGAACGAGGACAGGAGCGCACAGAGGGCTGCTGTTTGGTTGCCGAGGATTTGCCAGCTCTGAGCTGGGATTTCAGTCCCTGCTCCAACCTCAGAAGTCCCTTGCATTTCAGATTGGTTCTGAGGTATGTATGTGCGCTTGCCTTCCGGCCGTGTTCCCCCGATTAAATACCGAAGTAAATACCTCCAACTGAAAGGGCTGAGCTGGTTTTTCTCAAAAGCACAAGGAAAGGATTACAAGTTCCTTCTTGTTCTTCATCCAATAGGTGTGCGAGGCACTCTGAGAGTAATGCACCTCCCAGGTCTGAGCTTTGTCCTGCCATCAAGCTGATTGGCGGCCTGGATGCAGAATAAAGCTTTTCTGCCCGCATTACTGTCCATAGCGATGGAGCTGATCAGCTGTCACTCTGTCTGCAGAATTACTGTGCCCATTTTTGGTTTCCCACAAACAGAGAAAGGTTGAGAAAGGTTTTCCAAACTGTCTAAGGCTGGACCCCACAGCTCTTCTCAATATCCAGCCCGCTAAAACCCAGTGAGGCAGCAATGGCCATGTTTGTTTGGATTTCATGCTTGAATAACAACTCTCACCAGGTATTTCAACAGTCAAGGCAGGTGGGGAAAGTACCAAAATAATCTTCCAGCTCTGACCAAATTTAAAGCAATGTGTCACCCAATTCCCACCCAAGATGTGGTTTTGGATTCGTGATGAGGAAATGGTGTTTTCCCGGCCAAGAGAACTGAATAAGCTTTCCTGCTTCCTTGTCTCTCACTTGTAAACAACACCAGCACTTGGACAATGAAGACAAATGTGTGCCCAGCTTGCAGTAAAAATGAAGAAACTGCCAGTAACACTTCACAATTGTCGCTTTTATTACCTGCCTCCCCCGCCCGGAACATTATTTCATTCGGAGCCAAGGTAGAGAGCCAAATTGCCTGATTTCCAGAGGATATGAGCATATTTTCGAAAAGCATCTGTGTGCATTATATTCCGTGGGGTACCGTCTCATTTCTGTTGTCCTGCATTTCTGAGCGCATGACCAGCATCCTTATCAGGGACAGAGGCCTTCAAGAAATCGGATGCAACAGGGTCTATACATCAATGTTACGATGATGTATTTTTCATGAAATCTGTAAATAAGGCCAACAGGATAGGGATATTCTGAATGACAGAATCTTTCATAGTTTTTGAGGAATGGCCTGTTTCCCCATAAAGAGTCAATTTACTTTTTTTTTTTTTTGAGTCTTGCTCATTAAAAAGTCTAAGCTGGCTACTTAAGCACAGCATCTTGAGAGGAAGAGGTACTTTGCTATAAACCAATGAGTAGAAATGCAAGTTGTTAGCATGAAAGGCATAAATAATTGGCACCTCTGGGGTTTCTGATGTGTTTCCTTTCCTTATCATGTGAAACACTGTCTCAGGCTGAAGGAACAGGTGACTTGGTCTTCAACGAAGATGGTGACAAAAAAGGAAGAAGGAAATGCTCAGGGTCATGAGTGCCAGGACTTAGCGTTCAAAATGTCGTTTTTATAACCTCAGTGAAACGGGAAAGTTATCTCAGCTTCTGCTAAGCTCTGTCTGCCCAGGACATCGACTGCGCACTGGGGTCTGATACTGTAAGGAGTGTTTGAGTGGCTCAGGAGCTGAGGAAACGAAGCTCTCATGTGCTGCTGTCTGTCACCCACTCAACTCCAGGCCACTCGGGTCTGAACGAAGGCACCCAGCACAACACTGAAGGCCAAAGGCAAGGCTGCGTCACTGGCAAGGAGGAACACCCAGACAAAGGGGACCGAAATGAACCACAGCTCAGAGTGAAATCAAAACTGCAAGCAGGACTGGGGAGGCTGAAGGATCTTCACCAAATCCACTGCCAGGGCTTGGGTGTCCTCTATCATTTTGGGGGACCCACCTTTCTAGAGCTGTGAAACAGGAAAAATGGTACCTCTGTTTAAAAAAAAAGAGGCAATTTTGAAGAAATGGAAAAATGAGGACTGCAGAAGCCTTAGCAAAGGGCCAGTTGTGTGGAAGTAGTAAGTTCTGAATTGCTATATAGATATAGATCCTGATCCTCCCTCTGTTTCACATGTATATGTATATGTATATGTATATGTATATGTATATGTATATGTATACATGTGTACAGATAGAAAGAGAGAGAAATATGGGCTTTAAAGACATAACAGCAACTTTCAAGCAACTAAAAGGAAAGGAAAATATCCTTCTATATTAAATACATTATTTTTTATTACCCTTATTATTAACAACAGTGTAGACAATCTCTTCCAGATCAATGAGCATCCCCTCAGGCCTAAACATGAGAGTAAATGAATCCTGAGTGACAGAGCCTGGAATTTCACTTGCTCCCGCCACCTGCTCTTGGAGGTCAACTGTACTATAGTGTGTAATTACCAACCTCATCTCTGCCTCTCCGCTTCCCTCACCCACTGTCTAATTGATGGCTTGACACCAGCGCAGGGTCAGCCCTCTAAAAGCATCTTGAGCATGAACTACTCCTCCACCCAACAGATGCTGCTCACGCGGGAGCCTGCCAGAGCCGGGAACTCCATGATGACTTGTTTGCTCAGACTTGGGGGAAAAAAAATAGAGAAAAGAACAAGATTACAGATCTACTCAGGCAGAAGGAAAATTAGAATTTGGTCTTAGCTGCAAATTCCACTCCATGCACTAATGGTATTCTCTGGCCCTCTTTCAGGAGAATGATACTTTGGTTTCTTGCCTTTCTTTTAGGTCTCCCTTGCCACCCTCTGAAACCTCACGCAGATAGCGGAATCATTGCCTTGGCAATGCTAACACATTATGAGGTGTCCACATGATAATGGATTATTCACATCTGTCAACAGCTGCACAGAGGAAACCAGAACTGCTACTGCATCTCCTTTGCCAATGAAATACGAATCGCCAGCCTAAATCTGGAATTCTACACCTAGGTGCTCTGCCCTGACATTGACCCCTCCAAAACTGGAAACAACCTTGCTCCCAGGAGAACCTGAGGAAACTGGTCTCTTTTCTAGCTCAACTCTGGGCTGCTAGAAGATAAAGCTCCTCGCTTACTCCTAGAAACACATCCTTTTTTCTTTCCAAGCACCAAACCCCAATTCCCCTGGGCCCAGCTAAGACAGGCCAAGAGGTTTCATCTTAAAACCAAGAGGGCAGGGTGCCACTTTGAGCTTCTAATCATCACATATCTCTAAAAACTCTCACTCTAATCCCACACTGTACCTATAAATGCAAGCTCAAGAAACAGAACTGGCCAGCAGGTGCTGTATGCTGAGACAGCTCAAACTGAGTTTTTTCAAAGACCATAGGGTAGGTCAGATATTTTTCCTAGACGAAGCTATTTGTTCCTATTTTTACCACTGTAATTAGCTAGTTATCAATAATAGGAAGAAAGCCAAAGGAAGGCCAGACATATAAGCATGGCCATCTGGATAGCTTCACCAGGAAGCTGCAATTCCACATGCCCCAGATCACTGGAGGAAGGGACTGAACAATAGGGAGCATGGGGCATGTGCAGTGGAGTCGGGGTAACGCAGGGAAGATACTTGCCTGACAGTCTAGTTTGGAGAAAGATAATTGGCTAGAGGGGGTGGAGCCACTGCAAGCATGAGAAATCATAGGTTAAAATCCCAGACAAAGGAATTCTCCCTCTCCTTCCTCTGGCTTTGCTCCTGCTTCCTTGCACTTGTCCATTTTCCCTCTGCAATCATGGGGCCCTAGAAGCTGCATAGCCCATGACCATGCAGACCCCACACACAATGGACTACAGCTGGGAACACAAGCTAAGCTAGCCTGGTGCTGGACTGGGCTGTGCAAATATGGAGCAGAAACTCTGGGCAATGGCTTTAATCCTAGCTCTGCTGAAGACACAGCTGGATTTTTTTTCTTGGCAGAACAGAGGCAGATGGACCTTGGAAACTCAGGGATTTAATTTCATGCAAATAAATACCACTCATTCTCCCATGCAAGTCTCAGAAAATTCCTTTTCTCATGACATTGCAAGAAGCCCACCTTCAGCCCTAACCGGTTTGGCTCAGTGGATAGAGCGTCGGCCTACGGACTGAGGGGTCCCGGGTTCGATTCCGGTCAAGGGCATGTACCTTGGTTGTGGGCATATCCCCAGTGGGAGGTGTGCAGGGGGCAGCTGATCGATGTTTCCAACTCTCTATCCCTCTCCCTCCCTCTCTGTAAAAAATCAATAAAATATATTTTTTAAAAAAAAGAAGCCCACCTCCACCAGCAACAGGTGAGGAGCCCTGGCCTGTGTAGCTCAGTTGATTGGGCATCATCCCATGCACCAAAGGTTGCTGGTTTGATTCCCCAGCCAAGACACATGCCCAGGTTGTGGGCTCCATCCCCAGTAGAGGGCATGCAGGAGGCAGTCAATCGATGTTTCTCTGTCTCCTTTCTTCTCTAAGAATCAATAAAAATATTTTTTTTTAAGCCAAAACAGATGGGGACACAGAGAACACCCCATGATAACACTGTCACTTGCTCTAGATTAGGAATCAGCAAACTACAGCTTACAGGCTGAATCTGGCCTGTTGCCTGTTTTTGTAAACAAAGTTTTATTGGAACACAACCATGCCCATTAATGTACATATTGTATAGTGCTGCATTGGTACTATGAAGGCAGAGATGAGTAGTTACGAGAAAGACTATATAATTCACAAGGTCTAAAATATTCACTGGCCATTTACAGAAAATGTTTGCAGACCACTGCTCTATTAGTCGTCCTCACATCACCCAATTATTGTTAGTGATAGCATTCATCACTTTGTCTGCTCTTGACTATTTTGACTTATGATGTAAAAGCTCACATAACTTTACAAAAGCAATAAAAGAAGGGAGGAAGGAAGAAAGGAAGGAAGGGAGGAAATCATGAGCACTAGATCTTGTTTAAAAGTGGCTAAGCACATAAAAGATAGTGTTAACAATTGCACACAAGCAAAAGAGTCTGATAAGTTTTTAAAAGAATGACAAGGCAGGAATTACATATTTAACTGAAGCCCACGCTGTAGTTATTGAGCAAGTGATTCAAGATCATGGGACAAATAAAGATAATAGAAGCCTGTCCTGTAGAATATCAATGGAAAAAATGTATTGAAGATTATTTCACATCAGACTCCACTACTCAAAGTCCATAGATATGAAAATGAAGAAAATCTCTTCAGGGATTTGCTCAAGAAAGCCCAAATTTGTTTCGCTTGATTCAAATGCCAATCATTAAGCACAAAGAAACCTTTTATAAGGTATACTAGAGGCCTGGTGCACAAAAATTTGTGCACTCGGGAGGGGGGGATCCCTCAGCCAGGCCTGCACCCATTTGCAGTCCAGGACCCCTTGGGGGATGTCCACCTGTTGACTTAGGCCCA
>NW_005356244.1:106365-143670 GCF_000412655.1 Myotis brandtii
TTCAGTCAATGTGCATATTAGCCTTTTATTATTATTATATAGGATGTCCCTATTTCCCCCCTTTTGCCCCCTCTACCCAGCTCTTGCCTCCCACTTCTCTCTGGCCATCACCATCCTGTTGTCTGTGTCCATGGGTTGTGCATATATTTTCTTTGGCTAATCCCTTCTTTAAATTCACTTCTTTAAATTTTTATTTTCAGATAAGTGCTTATAACTGCACTATTATATGTTTTCTATTATATCATTTAGAATTAAGATATTTTTTAATTGAACCCTTGTAAATTTTAGCACAATTTAATAAATTATGCTAGAAGCAATTAGGAGATTTTTCATGTAATGCAGATACATTTCAATTAATATTTTATTAATTTTTAATTTTTTAATATTTTAATTTGAAATAATCTCATACATGTAAAAAAAACCTATGAAATACTACAGCATATTATATGTACCCTTCACCCAATTTCTTAGGTGTTAATAATTTAAACATAACCATTATACAACTAACAAAATTTGGAATATATTTTTCTTATAATCTCTTTAATGTTACTTAATCCATTTACTTTGTTTTTGTTAATCTTCACCCAAGGATATTTTTCCATTGAATTTTAGAGAGAGTGAAGGGAAAGGGAGAGACACATTGATTGGTTCCCTCTGATAGGGACTGGGGATCAAGCCAGCAACTGAGGTACATGCCCTTGACTGGAATCGAACCTGGGACCCTTCAGTCCACGGGCTAATGCTCTATCCACTGAGCAAAACAGGCTGCAGCTTAATTCATTTACTTTTAATCTATATGTGTCTTTATATTTAAAGTGGGTTTTGTTTTTGATTCACCCTCATAATCTGTCTTTTAATTGGTGCATTTATGCCACTAACTTTCAGAGCGTTTACTGATAGAGCTACTGCCATATCAGGCGGCTTCTGGGGCTTCTGGGGCCGGCCAGCGGCCTGGGATCAGATCGCCAGGCAGCTTCTGGGGCTGCACATGGGAGCCAGCCTGCAGCCTGGGACTCGATCCAGGTCCAGGGCTACAGGCAGGCGGCTTCTGGGGTCGCACACAGAAGCCTGGATGGCGGCTCGCGCTGGCGGCTCGTGCTGTCCCGCCCTGCCTGCAGTATGCAAATTAGCCACCATCTTTGTTGGTGGTTAATTTGCATATTGCGCTGATTAGCCCATGGGAGGCGTAGCGAAGGTACAGTCAATTACCATGTTTATCTATTATTAGATAGGATATTTTTAAATGAGAACAAAGAAATGGGTACTTGTTTTTTCATGGAATACACAAAATCTAGCATACTTTAGGCTCTGCCCCAGGCCTATTAGCCATTTTAGAAATCATTGTCCAAACCTTCTCACTGAGTCTGATGTGAAGTGAGATACAGAGCTCTGACTGGTATGTTTTCCAAGAGGTTCATAACAAGATTTTACAGCAAACTTACTTGTCTAAGTCTCCCTCAAACCTCAATCCTTTGGACAAAACTTACCCAGGTCCCTTTGGCTTGACCAAAGAGTTGAAAATGGATTTGGGGTGGAGCTGGGAAGGCTCACTCCCAGGCAACTCAGATTTCTCCAATTGTTGGATAACATTCCAAAGGGGTTGTGTCCACTATTAGGAGGCTCACTTCTTTGTCAGCACTGCAGCCCTGGATCGCTGCATAAATGCTCTAGGCATTTGAACAAGCCCCTTTGGATGGTGGGCAAAAGGGCTTCAACCTCCCTATACTGACTCCAGGCTGGAATGGCTGAACAGTCAGACAGGCAATAGCCACACCCACACCCATACCTCTCACACACATACACACGGAGAGAAGCCTATTTCTTGCAATTAAAATATAAGTCACATCCAGAATTCAAGGGCAGAACTTTTTTTTTTTGGAAATGAAAAAGGTGTGTGCAAAAAAATGGCAGCTCCCCTTTATAGAAGCTCATCTCCCCAAAGGAAACAGTACACCTCCTCTGTACATTTTGCACACTAACCTGTCTTATTCATCTGAGAATTCCAAGCATCTGGCATAGTATACAGCAAGTAGGTGCTCAGTAAACGCTTTTTTCTTGCATCCATTTGTTCAATAAATGCTTATTAAACACCTGACAAGTGCCTTGCAAAGTACAGTAAAATAACTAAATGAGTAAAACACAATAGGTTTCAAATCTAGAGGAGGAAAAGCAAATAAACAGATATACTAGTAGATGACCCTTGGACAACATGGGTTTGAACTATGTGGGTCCATTTACGGGTGGTTTTTTTTCAATAAATACTGTGAATGTATTTTTTCTCTTCCTTATGATACTCTTAATAATATTTTCTTTTCTCTAGCTTACTTTATTGTAAGAATACAGCATATAATACATATAATGTGTAAAATATGTGTTAATTGAATAGCATATAATATATACAATGTGTAAAATATGTGTTAATCGAATGTTTATGTTATCAATAAGGCTTTTAGTCAACAAAGCCTTTTGGGAGAGTCAGATTTTTGATTGTGCAGTAGGTCAGTACCCACAAATCCACGCTGTTGAAGGGTCAGCTATGGTTACAATATGGCGTAGAGATGTTTCAATCAAGACTTACAGAGGTGGGCACTTAACCCTGCCCTAGGGTAGGTGGCTGTGGGAGTCATTAGGCCAGGGCTGAGAACCCTTCCTCTCTCTGCGATTGTAGATCAATGCTGTCACACTGGGACCTGGGACCTTTACAGGGGACAGTGAGCAGAAGAGTTTACTGTTTGTCTATGAAATCCATGGTATTTTTCAGCAATCATTGTTCACTAAAGATGTGAGAACGGTCCTATAAAGCAGGAAAAAAATTTTTTAAATGCTACATTGAGTCTCCTCTCAATGGGCAAAGACACAGCCAAGATTCCTTGGGTCTTGCCTTGCTTAAGGCACGTGGCAGTTAAAAGCAACAGTGAAAGAAAAATCAATCGGTCACTATACTTGCATCAAGATCATAGAATGTTTGTGTCTATAAAAGGGCATTTTAAATGTTACTAAAGTCTATCTGATTCAAAATCACTGGTGTGACCAGTTTCATTCTTCTGTTCATTTGATAGAGTGACTGACAAGTCATTTGGGTTTTGCCGGGAGGGAGAGTTGCCCTGGAAGACTTGGCATAGGGCAGTCATTTGATAAATGTGTTCTGAATGAATGAAGGCAAACACCTCAGGCTCTGTGGAGGGAAAGTAGGCCTCAAAATCCCGAAGCTCAAATAACACAGCCACACTGACCTTCTCATCAATCACTAATCAACGTCCAGCAGTGTTCTGGGAACAACGAAGAATGCAGGAAAAAAAACACACCTGGCCTCTGATCTTAAAGAACATGCAAACAAGGATATGAATAGGCGGTTTGTGGAAATATATGAAGAGATGCTCTAACTGACCAATTGTCAGGGAAAATGCAAATCAAGTATTAATGAGATATAATTTCATACCAAATAGACTAAAAAATTTTTTAAGTGGATGATAATACTGGGTGTCGACCCAGATGTGGGATACAGCCTCCTTTATTTATGGCTGGTGGGAATAAAGACTTTGCAGCCTTATTATGAATAATTTGTCACTGTCTAGTCAAATTAAGCATATGTGTAACCCATGTACCATCAATTTCCATTCTGGGTGTCCACATATCCCAACGAAATTCTCACAGTTTCATAAAGGGCCACAAATTAGGATGCCCATGCCACATTATTTGTGATGATGGCAAGAAGTTGGAGGTAATTTTGGCACCCAACCTTAGGGGATTAGACAGAAAATATATGGGGCTTGGGGGTGGAGTAGAACTCATGGTGTACTACACACTGTTGGAAGCAATTGATTAGATGTCTACATAACAACAGGGATGGATCTTGAAAGCATAGTCATAGTTGAAAAGAGTGAGAACCGGAATAAGATATATAAAAGAATGCCATTTAGAAAAGTAAAAAATTGATGTTCATAAAACAAGAGTATAATTTTATAAGAAATTCTCACAAACAAAATGACATGCTTTAAGCTCATGAGAATAGTCACCACCAGAGAGGTAAGATGAGAAAAGGAAAAAATAGACTTGGATTCCTGGAAGCGGGTGCTGCTGTCACAAATACATGTGGGAGAGGTGGAACCTGGCAGTGGGCAGAGGCTGGGAGGAGTCTGAGGAGCATGTTAGAGAAAACCTAATAGTCTTGAACAGACTACAACTAGAAATCTTGACGTGGGGGACACCGCTCATGAGGGCTCAAAAGGAAATGAGGAACTTGCTACTGGAAATTACAGGAAGAGGGGTTAATTATGTAGTAGCAGTAAGTTGAGCTACACCATTAGCTGCAGTTTTGTGGAAAGTAAAAAATATGCGTAATGAACTAGTTAATTGAGTTAAGGAGTTTTTGCAAAGTGATATTGTACTACCTGGCCTCTTTTTGCTACTTATAGTAAACTGCATGTAAAAAGAAAGAAAGAAAGGGAAAGTCTTTATTTTTGTTATACAAAAACAAAACCCCCCCAAAACAGAGTTTTGACCATTTTTAGCCTCCAGACGGCACACAATGCTAAAATTAATGATTTCTAAGCAAATGTCAAATACAGAATACAGAAAGAAAGAGAAAGAAAGAAAGAAAGAAAGAAAGAAAGAAAGAAAGAAAGGAAGAAAGGTAAAGTCTTTATTTTTGTTATACAAAAACAAAACCCCCAAAAAACAGAGTTTTGACCATTTTTAGCCTCCAGACAGCACACAATGCTAAAATTAATGATTTCTAAGCAAATGTCAAATACAGAACACTGCCAGGAAAACAGGATACAGAATAGAGATAAAACTGAGGGTGTGAAAATAAAGCTTGTTGTTAAGACCTCCCAACGATCAAAGGTATTGCTTAAGAGGCTACACAGTCACATACAAGGGTCCTTAAAGAGAAAAAGAAAAGCCGTTTTCCTCTACTTGAAACACTTCTCACACCAGATATGTGGGGTTTTCCACACCAAGCAAAACACTGTATGTGTGTCCTACAATTTAACTCAATTCTGACAGTAACTTCCTGGAGTTGGTACAGACCCCTCAGGTTAAGACTGTCTACCTTCTACCCCCACTTCAGACACCAGTCGCAGGCCCAGGTTGTCACCTATACTTCTGAGCATCCAAGTTTAAATGAGGGCTCCCACTGCCCTTTCCTCAGATTCAGTAATTTGCCAGAATAACTCACAGACAACAGCACCTTACTTACTATTACCCATTTATTATGAAAAAAATACAACTTAGGAACAGCCAAATGGAAGAGATGGACAGGGGCAAGGTATATGGAAAGGGGCACGGAGCTTCTGTGCCTTCTCCCGGTGCACCACCTCCCTGCACCTCCATGTGATCACCAGCCCGGAAGCTCTCTGAAACCCTTTGGTTAGAGTTTGTATGAGGGCTTCACTACATAGGCATGGGTGATTAAGTCATTGGCCATTAGAGGCCCCTGGGGGTTGGAAGGCGGAGCTAGAAATTCTAACTCTCTAATTATATAGTTGGTTCCCCTGGCAAAGAGCCCCACCCCCATCTTTGGGGGCAAAAGTCACCTCATTAACATAAACTCGGGTGTGATTGAAAGGTCTTGTTATGAATAAGGAAAGACGCTCCTTTTACCTTTATCACTCTGGAACTATTTTAGGGACAAAAAAAATAAATATCACAAAAGATGCTCCTATTGCTCTTGTCACTTAGGACATTACAAGGCTCTGCCCATGAGACTGGGCATGAAAACCAAATACATGTTTTTTATAAAGTCACAAGAGATTAAGGGTGTGCCGCTCAATCAAACTATAGGGCCACTAGGAAGTTAAGGGTGTTGGACCTCAGCCATCTCAGCAACAGCAAAAAGGGCTTATATCAAAGAAATTTGTAGGTATGACTTTTGTCTAATGGAGTAAACCCCAAAGGAGGCCCACAAGTTTCTTAAAATACTTATATTTGTAGAAACATTGCCAACTTGGACTATGGGGAAACAAGATGGTGCTGAATAAGCCCTCAGAATTCTACTGGCAGGAAGCAGTCTGAGAAAGCCGCTCAGCTACAGAAATGTGCTACTTCCATAAAAAAAAGAAAAGATGACTGAGAGGGCGAAATCAGCAGCCCAGAGAGTGGCATCAAGACCATGGAGAATTAGCCTCAGGCCTTGGGATCTAATCAAGGAACTTGCAACATTTGCTTGGCTGGTTTTCAGAATTTCTGTGGATTAACAAACCCTCGTGCCTCCACTTTTCCACCTTGTTAAAGACATCATCTTCCCACCCAAACTGGTTTGGCTCAGTGGATAGAGCATCGGCCTATGGATTAACAAACCTTCGTGCCTCCAATTTTCCACCTTGTTAAAGACATCATCTTCCTGACCAACAACTGTATGTTGAGTAGATGGGGGCCAGATAACTTCTTTCGTTCTACAGGTCCAGATCAAGAGGATCTGTACTTAAGGCACTACACTTAAGGTACCTCATCCACACCTGAACTTGATTTAGATACAATTTTGGACTTTGAACAGATGTAATGAGATGAGACTTTAGGGGCCTTGGTAGAGGAGGTGTGTATTTTACGTGTGGGACGAATGTGAATCATTGCGGGTAGACTGTGGTAGGCAACTGCTAAGATAGCTGAGCTGCCCCCTGGTTTTCAGGCCCTTGAATAATAGCCACCCCTTGGGTGTGGATTGGACCCAGTGACTAATTTCTAACAAACAGAATATAGAGAAAGTGTTAGGATATCACTTCTGAGATTAGATTCTACAAAGACTGTGACTTCCATCTTGGATCTCTCTCTCTCTCTCTCTCTCATTCACTCTGAGGAAAGCCACTGCCATATTGGGAGCAGCCCTGTGTCCAGACTCTGAGAAACTGACATAACAAATGTTTGTTGTTCTAAGTTAATGAGTTTGGGGATAACTTATTATGCAGTAAAAGATTCTCATTCACTCTGAGGGAAGCCACTGCCATATTGGGAACAGCCCTGTGCAGAAACCCACGTGGAAAGAAACTGATGTCTCTGGCCAATAGTCAATGAGAACCTGAGGCTTGCAAACAGCCACTTGAGTGAGCTTGCAGTTGAGCCTTGAAACGACTGTAGCTTCGGTGACTCCATGATGATACCTGTGAGAGATCCAGAGCTAGAGGACCCAGCTAGCCTGCACCTGCATCCCAGACTCTGAGAAACTGACATAACAAATGTCTGTTGTTCTAAGCTAATGAGTTTGGGGATAACTTATTATGCAGTAAAAGATAATACAAATTTTATTCCCTGATACAGATTTGATATCCTCAGGGGATTGCAAATGTTTTTTAATGTAGTTTTTTTTTATATTAAGAAGCGTTGTCATCCTATTTATAATTACCTAACTGAGTAATTGTAAACAGCTTTCTGCAGTTTCATTCAATTAAGCCCTCATTCTACAGAGCTTTTCCTGTGATTCTGTGCCAGGGAATGTAAGGTGTGGGGATTTTAAAAAACATTACCCCACCCCCTCCCCCGGTTTCTAAGAGTGAATGTCTCTTGGGGATGCAGGCTTGCACAACAGGATAGTATAGGGTACTCTGAACCACCAACAAGGCAAGTACAAGGGAGAACAGGAACTTGGGGGAGGGGTTCCTGAGGCTCATTGGGGGGGGGGGTCACTGAGAAGATGTCATTGGCTTAGGCTCAGTGACACAAAAACACAACTAATTGGTTTATGTTCAATAACAAAAAGGTCCAGGTGTTGCACTGGCTTCCAGTACAGCTAGAGGTAGGGGAGCTCAGATGATGTTATAGAGACCCAGCCCCCATCTCTGTCTCCCAGCTCTGCTTCTTCTGTGTTGGCTCTATTCTCAAGAAGATTGTTTGTCAAGAGAAGAGCTGCCAGGTATCAAAAGTAGCCAATTATGACAAGCAGGCAAAATGAAAGTAATAATTAAGCCTTTATTTACTTACCACCTTAGAATGTGGAAGAGGCTAAAGTGCTGGTCCCCCCATGGTCCATTTCCCCTCATGGAACAGCACCCGAGGAGGGTCAAATGTATCAGCACAGATGGTGGGGTGGGCAGGTCATCTCACTGCTGGGGGAGCCACGAACAATAGGCTCCTTCCTCTCTGTGAATCCGGGGTGAGTGGGGTGGGGATGCCTCAGAGCAGAAAAGTCCAGAGCACTGTGTCTGAGTGAAGAAAAGTGTCTTCAAGGTTCCCTACTTCCCCCATAAGAAGGTTTCAGCTAAGCCCCTGTGAGAATAAACAAGGAATTTTTTCTGTCAAAGAAGGGAGTTTAGGCAGACTCTGGGTTGGTACACAGCCTTCTGCAGAAGTAAACATATTTATATTTGCCTTGCTGTCTGGCTCCCGAGTATGCTTTGTATAAACATATTTGCCTTGCTGTCTGGCTCCCGAGTATGCTTTGTGTTCTACCAGGACCCCTGAGTTTGGGGGCTCGCCTTATTTCTAACATCCCCGACCCCCAACAACAAGGCCTATGAGGAGGAGGCCTGTACCGGGAATGATAAGAGTATGGCTCCCTATGGGGGCCTGATTCCTTGACTGCAACTCCCTTCAGAGACAACCGCACACTGGCTGTGCAGCATATGTGTGGGAGAGCAGCTTTCCCCTGTGAGGTCTGCCAGGTAAAGTGTTATGGACTGAATGTTTGTGTCCCCCAAAATTCATATGCTGAAGCCCCTATCCCCCAATATGATGGGATTTGGAGGTGGGGCCTTTGGGAGGTAATTTGAGTAAGATGAGGTCATGAGGGCGGGGCCCCATGAAGAGGATGAGGTACCAGAATTCTCTCTCTATGAATGCATACACACAAAATGGGCATGTGAGCACACAGGGAATGGCGTCTGTCTGCAAGCCACGATGCAGGCCCTCACCAAGAACAGAATCTGGTGGACACCTTGATCTTGGACTTCCCAGCTTCCTGAACAGTGAGAAATAAATATATGTTGTTTAGGCAACCTGCTCAGTGTTATTCTGTCATAGTAGCCTGAGCTGACATAAATTTGGGACACATTTATACTAAAATAAGAAAGAAGGATAGGAAGTACAGGAAGTCCCCACTTAACATTGATAGGTTCTTGGAACTGTGGCAAAATGATGTTTAACAAACCTATTTTACCACAGTCTAATTGATCTAAACAAGAGGCAAGTTTCTAAAGCATCAATGAAACCACATTATTCGAGGGCCTGCTGGACTTGTATGAAAGCAATCAGAGAATGAGGATCGCAAAGAGCTAGGCAGTGGTCAGCAAACTGCGGCTTGCGAGCCACATGCGGCTCTTTGGCCCCTTGATTGTTGCTCTTCCACAAAATACCACATGCGGGCGCACACGTACAGTGCAATTGAAACTTCGTGGCCCATGTGCAGAAATCGGTATTTTGTGGGAGAGCCACACTCAAGGGGCCAAAGAGCCGCATGTGGCTCGCGAGCCGCAGTTTACCGACCACTGATAGGGGAAGGGACTTCAACTCAGAGGGAACAGCCAAGACAGAGGCTCTGAGAGGTGGGAGCATGCTTGTTGTGTTCAAGGAACAAGAATACAGATTGCTAGACAAAATATGGGATGCCCACTTACATTTGAATTTCAGATCAATGACAAATATATGTGTGTGTGTTTTTTGCATAACTATGTCCCAAATATCGAATGAGACATACTTATACTAAAAATAAATTGCCCCATGCAACATTAGGAACATATTTATACTAAAATATTTATTTGTTGTTTATCTGAAATTCAAATTTAATGGGATGTCCTGTATTTTTGTGTGTTAAATCTGGCATCTCTAGCGCACTGTGACTGAAACAAAATGAAGAAAGAGGGGGATGTTATGGGTTGAACTGTCCCCCAAAAGAAGATATTTTTGAAGTCTTAATCCTTCTCCTCCTTCCTACACACTGACGCCCACTCTAGGAGCCCCCAGGGGACAGGAGAAGCAGACTGCCAAGCTCCTCCTCTCCTGCCAGCACCCAGAACCGTGTCTGCTATGCAGCACTGAACAATGTGGTGACCGGGCAATGCCTCGTGCGCCCCTCTGGGTGCCCAGCTCTTTTTCCTTCCCCACTAGTGAATCCTGGCCGTCTATTTCCAAGACTCTATTTCCAAACATTGCAGATGTAATTAGTTAAATTAAGATAAGGTCATACTGGAGTAGGATGGGCCCTCATCCAATAAGACTACTGTCCTCATAAGAAGATAGATGGCCATTGGAAGACAGACACACAGGAAGAAGGCCATGTGTTGACAGAGGCAGAGACTGAAGTGATTGAGCTCCAAGGCAAGGAATTCCAAAGACAGCACCAACCTCCAGAAGTTAGAAAGAGGCAAGGAAGGATCCTTCACTTCCAAGTTTCAGAGGGAGCATGGCCCTGCCAAAACCTTGATTTTGACTTCGAGCCCCAAGAACCATGGGAGAATAAATTTCTGTTGTTTTAAGCTACCACAGTTTGTGGGCTTTGTTACAACTACCCTGGGAAACTAACACAGGGAAGTAGCAGATAAAGGCAGAGAGGTAAGGAGGTGGATGGACAGATCCTGTAGGGCCTTGGAGACCATGTGAGGACTTGGCTTGCACTCTGAGCCATCTGAAAGTGTGGGGAGAGGAGTGACATCTGCAAAGAGATGTAGGAGCAATCCAGGAGGACACCCAGAGAAGAAAATGGCACGTGATGCTCCGGGAATTACATGCAGTTGGTCCTGCTGGAGTATGTATTGAGAGCCGTGGGAATGAAGGCTGGAAAGGTGAGCCAGAGCTTGAAGAGCCTTTGGTAACAAAAACTGGGGCTATGCTTCCCCCTGTAGGTGACAGGAAGCCAAAGGAAAACTGAGCAAGAAGATGGAATCAAATAGGTCCACCGTTCATGTTTTTTTGTAATTCATCGGACTAGAGGTGAGTGAGAAGAGTTCAGGAAGAATGACTGAACTAAGATGGAGTTCCAAGTACCATGATTGGGGAGGGAAGGGAATGACCTTTTCCTTAGATAAGGAACCTTAGTCTAAGCCTCTCAAATCACACTGTTGAGACAGCCACACCCCTAAAGTAACTTGGAAAATATCTAGGATTTCTCTGGAACATTAGAGATTTTACCCAAGACCACTGATCTGCGAAGGAAGATGGATTCCCACTTTTAGGGCAGGGTTTGGAGGAGCAAGTAGATGGAAAACTAGCAACAGATTTGCCCCTGCACATTCTGAATCAAGAATCCAGAGGCCCAGCCCACTGCTTCTCAAACTTCAGTGGTCAAAAGAAAGTGAGGGCCCAGCCATGTGGCTCAGTGGTTGAGCATTGACCTGTGAATAAGGAAGTCATGGTTCAATTCCTGGTCAGGGCACATACCTGGGTTTTGAGCTCGATCTCTAGTGTGGGGCATGCAGGAGGCAACTGATGAATGATTCTTTCTCATCATTGATGTTTCTATCTCTCTCTCCCTCCCCCTTCCTCTCTGAAATCAATAAAAATATATTTTAAAAAAAGAAAGTTAGGGAGCTTCTGAAAATGCAGATTCCTAAATCCAATCCTGGGGATCTTAAGTAAAGGTGGTCCTGGAACCACATTTAGAGAAACTCTGGCCTTGTGGGCGACTTGAGGATGTTCATACTGATAGTGATGGGAGGTTACAGAGAAAGTGCAAAGTACTAGCAGGGGAGGCGGACAGGAAATGTGTGTGGGCATGGAGGGGTGTAATGGTGCAATTTTGGAGAGGGTGGCAGGTAATGTCACTAAGAAGATGGCATCATAAGCCAAAATTAATGCAAAATTGTCCATTCCTGGGGAAATGAATGAACAACTTCCAGGAGATTCTGAAAGAAATTCTGAACTAGTAAGCGGACATTTTCTGCATTTCCTTTATAAGGAGGTTTAGAATTCACTTGTAAATTGTATTTTGAGTGCCCATCATACTTTTACTTAAACAGTGGTTCTCAACCTTGGCTGCAAATTAGAATTACACACAACTTCCAGGAGATTCTGGAAGAAATTCTGAACTAGTAAGCGGACATTTTCTCCATTTCCTTTATAAGGAAGTTTAGAATTCACTTGTAAGTTGTATTTTGAATGCCCATCATACTTTGACCTTTAACAGTGGTTCTCAACCTTGGCTGCAAATTAGAATTACCTGAGGAGCTTTAAAAAAAATGCTAATTAATGTCTGGGTCTCAGTCCCAAAGTCTGACTTAATTGGTCTGGGGGTACAACCTGGGAATTGGGATATGAAATCTTCCCAGGAGACTCTGATTGCAGGAAAAGCTGAGAAAGACTGGCTGAGGGTTTCAGATGAGCCTCACTGTGTGGTAGGAAGGCTGGGGTGCTTATTCTAGTTTATTGACTAGGACACTGAAGTTCCAGAAGACACATGACTGACCCAAGTTCCCATGGTTGGTGAGTAATTCAACACGCAAGACCAGGCTCTTGGACTCCCAAGTCAGTGCTCTGACCACTATCCACCATAGGTCAGAGGTCAGCAGGGTTCTGAGCAGGAATGAAGGGCCGGGGCTCAGGCTCCTGCACTGGGAAGGGCGGGCCCAGAGGGAAGCCTGCCTGGGAGGAGGATTCAACCACCAGGAGGGAGAGAGGTGCTGCCCACCAGAGAGCAGAGGGGAAGGAGATGACAACTGACAAAAGCAGCTGCCACCTAGCGAGCCAGCAAGAGAAGCAAAAGCACTTTGCCTGTATCTGCGAGGACTTCCAACCCTCATACATCACCCACCCAGTCGACCCTGGCCTCCCAGCTGGCCTGATGCTGAGCAGAACAACGATAACAAAAACCGCAGAGATAAATGAGAGTCGCAGCTCTGTGGCTTATGCTAATCCAATCCGCCTTCATTCCCCAATACCAGCCAGGATTGCTGATGTGGGGGGTGGGGATGGGGGGCAGGTACACCGCTAAGAAGTCACTGCCCAAAATGTAAGGGCTCCATCCGCTCAGCAAAATTCAAAAACGCTGTCAACAGGAAAAAAGCTTTCCAGTGTCTAAGTGGTAATTAGTGAAGACTTCAAAAGCAAATGCCACTAGGAAAGAGAAGGCCTGGATTAAAAACTCAAGGTCTTGGTTTTCACATTTCTTTTTTAAACAGAATCCTTTTGACAAAAATATCTGTATATGTTTATTTATATATTTTTCTATATATATGTATATGAATGCAAAGATATGTCATATTACATATATGATATGTTATATATGTAATATATCACATAGTTTATATTATATATATTACACATGATATACATAATTTAATATATGTGCATATCAATATATAACAGATGAAAGTAAACTTGCTGTGGACAAAGAAGGGCTGACTCTGGAATCACCAGTGGTAGACAAGGAGCCCCTGAGTCACCTCAGTGAAATCCTAGGGCTTTGAAAGAGCTGCAGGAAAGAATGCATTAATTCACTGGACACACATTGAGAGCCTACTGTGTGCTCGGCATCGTGCTGGACGCTAGGACCATGTAGAGGGGTAACAGCCCCTTTCTTCCAGGTCCTCAGCCTCTCCCGAGGGTCATGGACAGCAAAGGGACAGTTATGCAAAAAGTGACAGGAGCTGCAAAGGGGGAGTCACAGAGCGCTGCAGAATACCGTGGGAGCCCTGGGAAGGGTGCCTCCCCTGGGTAGGGTGCAGGTGGGGTGGGAGGTAGGAGGAACAGGGAAGGCTCTTTGAGAGAAGAGACCCTCAAAGTTAAGGTCAGTTCCAGTCCCCCAGCAGGTTTCGATAAGATGAATGAGGATGGGGAACAGGAGGACTTTGGGGATCAGATGATAAACAGGGCAGAGCCAGATAGAGAAAAAGGCAGGACCCCTCAAGGTTCCAGAGACAGGAACACTAGGGACAAATCCTACTGCCTCCCAAGCTAGCCCAGGCAGCCCCAGGGCCAGGATCCCAGGCAGCCTTGTCAGGTAGGAAGTTAGACATGAGCGGCTGGGGTGGGGCCTGCCCTGGGGTCCTGAAGGAGGTTCTCACTAATGTTGTCTTCAGACCCCTTCTCTCTGGGCCCAGCAGGCCACCAGCAGGAAGGTCCAGAGCCAGCTGGTTCTCGGCGCATAGACCTGAGCGGCTGGGGTGGGGCCTGCCCTGGGGTCCTGAAGGAGGTTCTCACTAATGTTGCCTTCAGACCCCTTCTCTCTGGGCAGCCCAGCAGGCCGCCAGCAGGAAGGTCCAGAGCCAGCTGGTTCTCGGCGCACGCTCATAGGAAAACGACATGACCTCAATGCCAATGCGACCTTACTGGGGCCCTGGGCTAATTATAATAAAAATTTCATTTAGGCTTGACCCACCCCCATGGGTTTTCCTGAATACATTATGGGTAAGGGCGTGCCCAGAAGAAAGATAGTTTCTGTCAATCATCTCTGAATGCAAATGAAAGTCTCCAGCCAGAAAATCCCTCTTTTAAACCCAGGAGTTGGGGCCCTGCTCTCCCACCATTCTGTCTCTCTCACACGTGCTCTACCTCCAAGGAGCATGGCCATGCCACTCCCTTTCCCCTTCCCTTCCCCCACAGGCACGTATCCCCAACCTCTAAGGGACCCCATGAGATGGGCAGCTGCAGCCCCTTCAAGGCTAACCCCCTGAGCCTGTCTCCAGGCCCCCTTTTCTCTGACTTCCTCATGAGCTGAAGCAGCCCAGTTTCTCTCTCTCTCTCTCTCTCTCTCTCTCTCCCATGAGCTGAAGCAGCCCGGTCTCTCTCTCTCTCTCTCATCTGGGCCATTCCTCATTTGGAATGTAATATATCTTCATTAAACCCATTTTGCTTTCCTTTTATTTTTGTTGGCCTTACAATCTTTTCTGCGTTGACAAAAAGAACAGAGGTCCCAACTGGCAACCCAAATCGGCCACAGCCCCAGTGCCAGGATCCCAGGCTCTCGGTGCTGCCTGCAAAGAGGAGACCACAGGCCCCATCCAGACCGACAGCCCGAAGGGGCAGGTTTGGGGCCACCAGCCTGGGGCTCAGAGTGAAAAGAACTCCCTTTGAAGTAAAAAGATCAAAATGGCTTTTGAGAAATCAGATCTCCCTGGCTGGATTTCAGCCCCGAGAGCTGGCTTTGCCAAAGACAGGCAGTAAAAAGAGAGCTACGCTCAATAAAAGGTCTGAGGGCCAGAGGGGAAGCCAGGCCAGGGCCTTCCCCAGCAGACTCTCCCCCTCCCCCTCCAGACATTCAAGCAAAGCTGTGCAGAGGGGAAGGAAGAGCAAAGTGGGGACCCTGGGCTGGGGGTACAGACTCTCCTCCGAACAAACCAGCTCCTGCCATAGGACACGCTTGTTCGCCTGAGGCAACAGAGACAAAAAGGAGAGGGTGGTGGGGGTGCCGCCCGCAGTCCAGCCACCATCCCTCAGTGTTCCTCTTTACTACAAAAACAAAACATAAAGCACAGGGGATTCTGGAAGATTTCTTTTCTTCATGGTCTCTTGTCTTCTCACAAACTGCTTTTTCCCTCTGCCGCTCCATCATCATTGTCCTTCCCTGGGATGCTCCTCTTTCCCGTGACACCATGACAAAGAAACATGCCCTCCAAGAAACATGCCCTCGTGGGCCTTGTTTTCAAGATTCAATCAAGGCTCTGCCTTTTGTCTTGTTCTTAATGGCACCGAGGCTGATAGAGGATAGAGCCAGCAAGGCTTCACGGGCCTGAATTAGTTCCCAAAGATGGGCCTCACCAGGGCGGCTTTGCCAGGACGGGCTGCGTCCAGGCTGCAGAGCCCGCTCCTCGAGCAGCTGCCTGGGGGCAGGCCTGGGGTGCCCTAGATCTCACAGACACCCATCTCCACTTCCGCCCCCTGGGGATTTTTCACTGAGACTCCAGACTTGACAAGGTGCCCCCAAGTTCAGAGGAGAGGAAACCAAAGCTAGGGGACTTCCCGGTGCCCAACCCCAGACGGTGACAAGAGACGGGAGTCTAGCACGAGGATTCCCCTGCCCACTCCGTCACATCTCCTCCTGGAGAGAAGCAGAGAAGAGCTCATTTTCTGTTCCATCGCCTCCCTCTGCCGCTTCGCCGGAGGATGAGCTGTGTCCAGTCTGCAGAGCCCGCTCCTCACAACCGCTGCCTCAGCTGCCCGAGCAGCCAGCAGCAGCAGGACATCAGGGCTTTGGGGAGTCGGCTGACGAACTTGCCATTCACACTGTAGAGTGTGTGTCAACCACCTCAAAGTGCCGGGTGCTCTCTGGAGCCGTCTCCAAACTGCATCCTGTGACACTGTGCCCAAACCTGGGGGAGGATGTGAGATGCTGCGAGACTGGGGTGGGGTGGGCAGGGTGAGGCTGGACGGCTAATCATCTTTACTTGCTAAGAAGAGCGCGTTTAAGAGCAGCAGTCGGTAGTGATAGCTGCTACTTTCACTGAGCTCTTCTCTGTCTTCAGTCTCTTTCATTTAAACCCATTCAGCCCACCAGGTAGGCACAGGGAGTGGAGAACCCTGCCAGTAAGCAGAAAGTGGTAGAGCTGGGATTTGAATCAGGCAGTGTGGCACCAAGCACATGCTCCTACTCCTTTTACCAAGACATCCGTCAAAATTTGAAGCGTCCTATGCTACCTTCCTGGCAGAGGCAGGCAGGCCAGCTTCAGGGAAAAGGGACATGACAGTGCCTAAATTCCTCACCCGCCCAACGTTGTCTTATGCTCCCAGAAAGCCTGGCCCCAGACCCAGAGGATTAGACCTGATTTCTTTAAAGCTATCACGGTGGCTCATGGCCCAGGTCAGGGATGAGTTGAAACATGGTTATGGCTAAAGAATAAGAGAGGAAGTTAGTAAGAAGCTTCTGAAAAGAATTTTCCTTGCAAACCAAAGGGATGTATGCATCTCTTTGGTCCTCTTGGATACTTTCATGACGATGTGACATCTGGAGCTATGGCAGCCGTCATGCACTCAGGAGGAAAGCTGATGCAAAGACAAAACCAACACACTGCGTAAGGCCCTTAATCTGAAGCTAGAGCTACTGAATTCACTAATTCCACAGCACCCTACCTCAGGGCTTCCTGTCGTGTAAGATGATGACATTCCCTACTATTCAAGCCAGTTTAGTCAGTGGTTTCTTTTTTTTTTAAATATATATATATATTATTGATTTCAGAGAGGAAGGGAGAGGGAGAGGGAGAGAGATAAAAACATCAATAATGAGAGAGAATCATCAATTGGCTGCCCCCTGCAGGCCCCCTACAGGAGCCCACAACCCCTGGAATGTACCCTTGACCGGAATCGAACCCAGGACCCTTAGTCAGTGGTTTCTATTGCGAGCACCCAAGAGTATTCTGACAAGCTTGTAATTTTAAAAAGATAATCTCTGAGAGGAAGTAACCCTTAAATTACCATGTGAGGAAACCAAATATTCTGAGTTTCATGAGAACCTCTAGGCCAGTGATGGTGAACCTTTTGAGCTCGGCATGTCAGCATTTTGAAAAACCCTAACTTAACTCTGGTGCCGTGTCACATATAGAAATTTTTTGATATTTGCAACCATAGTAAAACAAAGACTTATATTTTTGATATTTATTTTATATATTTAAATGCCATTTAACAAAGAAAAATCAACCCAAAAAATGAGTTCGCGTGTCACCTCTGACATGCGTGTCGTAGGTTCGCCATCACTGCCCTAGGCTGAGGGTCAAACACAAACACTTCTATAAGCACAGGGTGAAGCCAATCACATGACACCTAAGTCCACAAATGTAACTGTGATGTTGAGAGGGAGCAGTCAAGGTTTCTGATTCTGCTGCACTCCTGACTTCTTGCCCAGCAGCCCAAGACACCTGAGGACAACAGCCACATTCCACAGTTCATGGGCGGATCACAGGGCTCAGACAGAGCCAAGAGAGTAGCTTTAGGAAACACTCAAGTGGTCTCTCGTTGCCAAGAACTCCACATGGCACAACATATCTTCAATGTCTCCACCTGCCAGGATTCACCCGAGGAGAAGGAAAAAGAGCTGGGCACCCAGAAGGGTACATGATGTCTCTCCATCACCACATTGTTCAGTGCAGCATAGCAGACACAGTTCTGGGTGCTGACAGGAGAGAAGGAGCTTGGCAATCTGCTTCTCCTGTCCTCCAGGGGTTCCTAGAGTGGGAGTCAGTGTGTAGGAAGGTGAGGGACAGAGTCTGGGCACAGAAGGTTCCGCAGGAGCTGTGGGCATTACCAAGAGAACGGAGCTGCCATGGGCTAGAGCAGTGACGGCGAACCTATGACACGCGTGTCAGAGGTGACACACGAACTCATTTTTCGGGTTGATTTTTCTTTGTTAAATGGCATTTAAAAAATAAAATAAACATCAAAAATATAAGTCTTTGTTTTACTATGGTTGCAAAGATCAAAAAATTTCTATGTGTGACACGGCACCAGAGTTAAGGTAGGGTTTTTCAAAATGCTGACACACCGAGCTCAAAAGGTTCGCCATCCCTGGGCTCCAAGGAGGTCATGGGACTCTTCAGTGCTGGACATTCCAACACACTCCTGGCCCCCACCCTCAGTGCCCGGCCTCGGGAGAGCCATGGGAGTGCAGCACAGCTCATGCCCACCAAACAGACATGGGCTTCCTTCCCAGGGGGGCTGAGCAGGTGAGAAAAAGAGGACCTCAGGTCCAGGGCACCTTCCAAATGCCCAAGCCAAGTGGCCCTTCCAGCTGCAGACTGCAGGCCTCCCCGCCCTGCACTGTCCTGTTCCTTGGGAACCAGCCCACCTGCGCTGACAGACGCCCTGCAGAGCGACTGCCCCACGTTGGGCCGAGGATCTGTCCTAGGTCCCCTTATCGCCCAGGAGCAGGAGCTACAGAGGGAGCCCATTCCCTTACCTATTCTGCACGCGATTCAAACAATCTAAGTTTTTGACATCTCCCAGCTGGCTGGTATTTTGAGCAGCAACCCACAAAGGCAGTTATTATATCAGTTCAGTGAAGACACTTTTATAATCAATGAAACCCATTATATTCAGATATCCAATTCCTGCCAATACACAATTTAAATAATCATTGCAAAGCAATTTGTTATATAATTAAGGCTTTTATATATAATTTATATAATTTGCTATATAATTGAGTCTCTTATAATTATAAGCCCTTGAAGAAGTAGCAGCAATTTTTACTTTGGGGGGTCGGGTGGGGATCAGACTTGGCTGGCAAAGGGGCTTTCGGTGGTCCCTGGCCACAGGCAGCATCGGCAAGGAGGAGGGGGCGGCCTGTGCGAGGCGTTCCTGGCCCTTCTGTTCTTTTGACTTAAGGGGTTCACAGTTAACCGAAGGGCACATTGAGAGAGAGATTTATTTTTGGCAAAATGTTAATAGCCTTTGAAGGACATCTCTCTCAAATATGAAATAATGAACATGTCTTCAATAGTGGGAACAATGTAATTGGGCTTTTTAGAGAAGGAGGGGGCGGCCTGTGCGAGGCGTTCCTGGCCCTTCTGTTCTTTTGACTTAAGGGGTTCACAGTTAACCGAAGGGCACATTGAGAGAGAGATTTATTTTTGGCAAAATGTTAATAGCCTTTGAAGGACATCTCTCTCAAATATGAAATAATGAACATGTCTTCAATAGTGGGAACAATGTAATTGGGCTTTTTAAAGAGAGAGAAATGTGCATTCCTGGGCTGAGAGGCACCTGCTGTGAGCCTCATGAGGAGACTGCCTTCTGCTGGGGGGTGAGTGGAAGTGGACAAGGCGAGGCTGGGCCAGCGGTGGTGACCCTACTACTTAGCTAAATCCCAGGGTCTGGGAAAAAGGTCTTCTGGCCTTTGACCAAGAGGGATCCAATTCTTAAAGGCCTGTGTAGGATCAGCAAGAAATGGGGGGTGAGGGGATTGGACATTCCACCTGCTGAGCCATTTATTTTTGTCAAGGGAAAAAGGCAAGTGTCCATAGGTGTCGGGCAGGTAACGTGAATGAGGAAAGTGGACAGGTCCAAAGTGAACAGAGGACTGTGACAAGCTGGAGAACTCTGCTCTCTAAAGGGGGAAGCCACTGTTCAGCCCCAAACTAATATTGGCAGGAATAAAGGGTCTGCTTGGCCGGTGTGGCTCAGGGGTTGAGTGTCGACCTATGAACCAGGAGGTCATGGTTCAATTTTCAGTCAGGGCACATGCCCGGTTTCAGGGTCCAGCCCCAGTAGCGGGTGTGCAGGATTCTCTCTCATCATTGATGTTTCTATCTCTCTTTCCTTCTCCCTTCCTCTCTAAAATCAATAAATATATAGAGATGATAAATATAGACATAGATATAGATATAAAAGAATAAAGGGCCAATACTGCCAGGTTGTCTGTTTTCTAAAATAAAAGTTAGAAATTCAGATTTTATGGGTGATATCCCAATTTTTTTATGTTGACTCAATTTTATAAACATCACATGGGCTGATCAAAATATGTCAGTGGGCTGTCTGTCTATAGCGTCCTTTCTGTGCAAACCCTGACAGTGACCTCTGTCAAACAGGAGTCGAGAGGGGACTGTCGCAGGCTGGGCCTCGGACAGCAGGTGCTGAGACAGGCAGAGTGTGAGTGCAGAGTGTCTGCTAGAAACCTTGCTAGGTGGATGGAAGGGGGCAGGAGCAGGACTGGGCAGAGGAAGAAGGCAAATGGTGGCATAGAACTAGGCGCGCCTCTGCCAACCTGGCAGAAAGTTCTAGATCCATTACTGCCTATCAAAGCTGTCCAGTATCGGTCCAAAATGGCTGCTGGACTTTTATAACCTGCCTGGCTCAGTCATCAGATACTGACTGTCCTAGGAAGGGTTTGACCTTGGGGGAACCACCTCTCAGCAGCCAGGGCCCACCCTGAAGGAGCTGGTGCTGCAGGCTGCCTGCCGACCACACCCCTCGCAGTGAGGTGGAAGGACCCCACACCCTTGAAGGAAGGTCTGGGCATCTGGACAGTGCATCTCGTGTCTACCACAAGTACAGGATCAGAACCCCAAACTCAGCATAACACGACTGGCCAGCCTGTAACAGGATCACAGGGTCCATGGGCACCTTTTAACGGTCACTGAGATGATCTGGTCAGTGGAAGCCAAACAGGAACTGATGGCCAGAGGTCTGGGGAGTCATCCCTGGGTACTTGTCTTGGAAATGTAGATGGTAACCCCTTCTTTTCCCCAGCTCGGCAGTGAAAATCGAATGCTGTGAAAGTTCTTGGAAAAGTTAAAAGCACTTTGCAAGAGTTTTCGAAGAAAACAGGAACTGATGGCCAGAGGCCTGGGGAGCCATCCCTGGGTACTTGTCTTGGAAATGTAGACGGTAACCCCTTCTTTTCCCCAGGTCGGCTGTGAAAATCGAATGCTGTGAAAGTTCTTGGAAAAGTTAAAAGCACTTTGCAAGAGTTTTCGAAGGACAGTTACTCTTAACCACGTGCTGACCGATGACTGTCACACTTTCCTTAACTGTGTACGGTCACCCAGAGTTTGGGTCCCAAAGCCTAGGATCCCAGGTGCTGAACTGACCAGACTTCTGAGTTCCAATTCCATGTCCTTTGTGGATACAAATGTCAGGAACACCTTGGTCCACTTGTTTGGACTAAGGCATTCCTAAGACTGCCGTTATCAAAAATAAGTGGCCCGTAAAATGTGGTTCTAAAGATTGCCTCCTCTGACCTCCTGGGAACCAATCTACAAACCTGCACAATCATGCCACCCTTGGCAACTGAAGCCCGATCTCTCCAAAACACACTCCAGCAAGAGCATGGAAGATGCCTAACGCACCTGAACTCCAAACGAAGCCCAGCAGCTGATAGGCCGTGGGTCACACCCCCTTGGGAACTCATGGCCCCTGGCCCTTCATACCACTTCCCACATAACATAACCAGAGGCAGCAAAGATCTTCTGAGAACTTGTGTAGACCTGGGCTCTGAGCTCCCTGGGGGTTCACACCAGGAAGCATAAAGCCTGGCCCAGCTCTCAAAGAGCAGCTCATCTCCTGGGGATGGCAAAACATGAATCCAGGAAAGTGGTGTCAGGAACCAAAAGAATCAGGGGGATCACCTCTGAAGTCCCTTCCTGCTTCAAACTTCTGGAATCTAAGTCGCTGTTCAAGTTATTTAAGTATTATTTTTCAATTGACATTTAAGTGTGGTAGTATTTGCCTATTTTCTCCTCCATATCAGTTATCTGTTGCTACATAACGCACAATTCAAAAATGTGGTGGCTTAACACAACCTTAACATTTTTCTTATTTGCTCATGATTCTTTGGGTTAGGAATCTGACCTGGGTTTAGGTGGGCGATTCTTCCTCTGATCTCATCTGTGGTCACTCTTGTGACTGCAGTGTTTGGGGCTTGACTGGGGCTGGACACCTAATGTCGACAGGTCGATGCTGGCTCTTCACTGCTGGGGCCAGGAAGCCTCAGCTGGGGTGGCTTAACTCTGCTCCTTGTGGCTTCTTCACGTGGCCAACTCAGGGCAGCATTCCAAGAAGACAGAGCAGAAGCTATAAGGCCTCTCAAGAATTAGCCTCCAAAGCTGTACAACTTCCATTGTATTCAATGGATAAAAAAAAAAGCAAGTCATAGGGCCACATGGATTCAAGGGATGAGGTTTAAATTTCACCTTTTGATACGAGGAATCACAGAGATCACTGAAACATAACTTAAATGGCTCCCAGTTTACCCTGGCATTAGCTGCTCGCTTATCTCCATAGCCTATTGGCCATCAATACCAACTATTCACATCTATTTTGTTGGCAGTCCACCCACATAGTAAAAATAAGATGTTCTAACTACTAGCATAATCAAAGAATGTGATTAGACTTAGTGAAGACATTTTTGGAAACCTGCCTTTTGCTTTCCCACATGAAGCAAAAAATATATATAGTCTACTTCCTCACTTTATAGCACATTTGATCTAATACCTTCATAGCCTACCAAAGTAGTTCAAATAAAACAATCAGGCATTTCTTTGCAATTCCTGAACAAAGTCCAACAACCTTTGACTACAACGTTCCAAATCATTGTTGGCAATTGAAAAAGGTAAATTACGAATGATGCATTAAAGAAAGGCCACTGGTGTTCATAGTTCCTGAATAATCCTAGATGCATTTTAGTTCTTATGGCCAAGTAATTATTCACAGTTAGGCTAGAACATCATATTACAAGTAAGTCGCCGGCAGCCCTGTCATGGGGACTCTGATTATTGACCATATGCCTCAGGACCTTATCACTTTACAGCCCCCCAAATATTTATAGGCAGTAATCCAAGCAGCAAGTCCTGGATTGGGTTGCTCAGCAGTTCAAAGATCTAAAACAACTCATAAATCAAAATTGACAAAAAATATTTAGACTAGCTTACACAGTAAAAATCTTGCCATCACATCTTCTAACTCAGAGGCCCACAGCACTTGATACCCTTGATAAGACAGACCTCGCCTTGACACACCAAGGCCACAAATATCAAAGGCACTCATGTGTCTTGTACATCGCACTAAGCCAACCCTGTCAAAAAGGAGACCCTTCCAAAAATTAGACACCTCACCCCAAACACCGACAGCTTCCCTCAGATTCTTAAAAAGGTATTCAGAAGGAAAAACCAGCTCAGACTTAGTCCAGTGGAAATTTGCCACTTCCTCAAAATTTACTCAAATCATCGCTTAGGCAACTTCTCTTTCTAGTGTTTGGAACTGTTCATTCCATTATTTTAGGAGCATTTCCTCTGGGGGTTAGTGAGAAAAACAAAACAAAACCTAGGTTCTACCTTCAAGGAAAAGTGGGCTGTGACAGTGAGCCTGGCATTTTTATGTATGTTTTCTTGTTTAGTGCTCACAACACCCCTATGATACAGGTATTATCCCCATTTTAAAGATTAAAAAACTGAGGCTTCAGTTAACAAGTTTCTGAAAGGGGAATCCACACTGCTGTTCTCACTTCCTCATCACCCACACTCAAGATTCAAATTCAGGGAAGAGCAGAATGAAAGATGCAGGGTTGGGAGGGCAATGGAGCTCAAGCGAAGCACTGTAGGTAAAATGCTTTCTAAGCAATACAGGACTTTGCAAATACTGTTGTTGGTAATGGCAGTGAGCATTGGCATAGATGGGACAACTAGTGGACAACTAATGGCTATAGGAAATGAAAAAGCGAAACCTGGGGAAGAGTTGAGAGGCAAGAGAGTGGAAATGAAGTGGAAATTCATCCAGGGATGAATCCAGGATATGTGGAAGGAAAAATACAAGTTAGAGAAAGAGCACCTGAGTGGTGGAAAGAAAACAGGAGCATCCAGGTAGCCCAGCAGCCAGGAGTGCCAAGCTTTAAGAAAGTGTTAAATATAGCTAACAGGTTTAATTGAAAACGTGTGGGGTTTTTTTTTAAGTCACTGAATTTCTGAAAGTGGGAGGCCACCAAAGACCATCGAGAGATTGGGGGTAGATGACAGATTGTAAGGGGTCAGAGTGTGGGTGATGAGGAAGTGAGGACAGCAGTGTGGATTCCCCTTTCAGAAAGTTTCTCAAGGAAGAGATGAGGGAAATAGAAGGCAATGAGAGTTTAGCAGATGTTAAGATCAAAAGAAGGAAAGGGCTCCTAATCTCCAGGAACTATGGGGGAGGGAGGAGGGTGGATCTAGAGATTTAATACCATTCCCTATTTCCGCTTCGACAAAACTGTGGGACTCTGTGTAAAGAAGTCTCTAATCTAACACTGTTGCCATACCTAACTAGAACACATGTTCTCTTTTTCATTTCACCCTGTTCCATCCATTCTTCCTCTTCAGTGTCTCTTGGATTCATCTACTCTTTTCTGCTCCTCCATCTGGGAGCAGGCCTCTTGCCTAGGACTTTGTGGCATCCCGCTGTCTGGTTTTCCAAGCCTCCCACTGTCCTCAATTTGAATTAGAACCAGATTAAGCCGCCGTAAAAACTAGTTTGCAAAGTATGAAAAGCGCCCAAAGGTGAAAGCACCCTAATATGCACTGGCTCAAGTCCAAAATTCCCAGCCAAAAATGGACGAGATTGCATCAGGAGTCTCCATGCTTCAAACCCAGCCTGACTTTGTACCCTTCCATCTGACGTGACAGTCCCAGGACTGTCCTCAGCCCTGCTGCACAGTAGACTCATCAGGGAAGCTCTAAGTGCCGAGGCCCAGGCCCACTCCAGAGGCTCGGATTCATTTGGTCTGCAGTGGGGTCCAGCATGGGTGTATTTTAAACGCTCCCTCATCTAGTATATTTTACTGCAGCTCTATTACTGCTCTATAGGGACACTCATAAACCTGGCCTTGAGCCTTTGCTCAGCGATGCTACTCATGCCTGAAATGCCCTCCTTCTCCCTTTCCATGAATCTAAATATACCACATTTCCCAAAGGCCTAATACAAGCCTGAGGGTTTTTTAGGAAGTCTTCCCAGCCAGTAATGACCTTACTCGTCTCCAGATATGATAACACAGACAGCAAAGCAAAATGCAGTCCTTAATTCAACAAACATGTGCCACGCCCTCCCTTAGGTATTGGGGGTCCGTAAAGATGAGGCGTGGTCTCTGTCTTCGATGAGTCCACCATTGAGGTGAGCTATAGTTTTGGGGGTGCTGGCGATTCACAAAAAGCAGAATGAGCTGCATGTGGAAGGGCGAAGAGGCTCAGACACCCAACAGTCAGGAAACCCTGGAGGTTTGGGAGACAGGACATGGAATCAGATCTATAGTCCGCGGGAAGATCGCAAAGGGCCTTGTACACCAGCAAAACACTGGACCCTGCAGTCCTCAAACTCTTGTTTGAAGAAATATTCCCTGAGGCTGTCCCTCTGCCTTTGTCCTGACCCCATGCTCACCTAGCCACCTTGCCCGTTGCAATCCACTTCCCCTACGCAGGGACAGAGGGTCCTCCCCAATGGCAGAGGCAAACTTCTTTCCAACAGAAGGAAGATCCCTCACTGCAAGCTAGCAAGAGTGTTGCTAATAGTTATGGTTATCTGACAGCAGATCACTCTGTTCCAGTGATATCCGCAGAGCAACAGGTGTCCCCTCTCACCGCCCCCCCAAACCTCCAGGTATCCTCCAGGGGGCATCACACCACAGCTAGGGCTTTAGACATTTGAAAATTATTGTCACAGGCCATTGGGGGTTATTGAAGATATAGGTTGCTCTATGATTATCTCATGTCTACAATCATTTTATAAACTCTACAGGCAAGAAAATGGCCTTTTATATCTTTGTATCTCTAGCTTGTCATTCAGGACATAGAGTATAATACAGAGTTAATACATGAGCTTGAACAGAGGAGGCTATCCACAGTCAGGAAGCATGGAAAACAGAATTTTCAAAGACCTATTAGTCATCTCAACACGAACCTGAGCATTTAGATGTTACCCAAAGAATAGAAGTAAAGCTATTTGCAGGAATCTACAAATGCAGTTGCCATTGGAAAGTTGGGGTGGTGAAATTCATGCACAATGGATAGCCAATACACTACAAAAAAAAAAAGAGGGAAGAATAACCTAAAAGTTTCTGCAGGTCTGTGCCCAGAGTTTGGGAACACCTAAGATACCTCTCAAGGTGACAGGAATGAAATACAATTGGATCTAGCAAGTGGAGAAGGAATCAGCTGCTTTGTGTCCTACCTGGAGAAGCAGAAACAGAAAGAGGGTGAGTTCAAAGGAAAATCTCAAGGTCAGAGGTTGGCAGTGTTTCCCCATGACTTCCAAGGGAGAGACAGACAATTAGATGGGCAGAGCCTCGTCATTATCGGGGTGTACCCTGCATGAGGCAAGGAGGGCTCCACAGGTCTACCCAAGACCTGTGTCTGGCGAGGTTTTTGACTGCAAACACAACTGACACTGGACTATTTCAGGGAAGAAGGGGGTGGAGAGGAGGCATGCTTTATTAGAAGGGAGAAGACAGCGCAGAGGCTCAACACAGGGGCTGGAGACCAGGCTTGGAACAGATGAGACACGGCCATTCCTGAAGGTCTTGGTCACAGAAGCTACTGCCCAGCCTCACTTGGGTGCTGTCCCAGTATAAACTCTAACCCAGTGGTTCTCAACCTTCCTAATGCCGCGACCCTTTAATACAGTTCCTCATGTTGTGGTGACGCCCAATTTCATTGTTACAAATTGAACATAATTAAAGCATAGTGATTAATCACAAAAACAATATGTAATTATATATGTGTTTTCCGATGGTCTTAGACGACCCCTGTGAAAGGGTCGTTCGACCCCCCAAAGGGGTCACGACCCACAGGTTGAGAACCGCTGATCTAACCATTAGTCCCATTCAAGAATGAAGTCCTGGGAGAGAGCATACCATGGAGCAAGTGGAGGTCCCACGCCTGCTTCTCAGCAGAGGGCTCCATTAGAACGACCCTTTTAACATAGGACAGTTTGCATTGGACCAACCGGCCCCAAAGCCTAAACATGATGAAGGAGAGAAAACTCCCAAGAAGGGGTGCTGTTGGGAAGTGGGAACAGTCACTGGGCAGTCAACATCTACAACACAGTCTGAGAAAATGTCCTCCGAGGCTGTCCCTCTGCCTTTGACCTGACTCCATGCTCACCTAGCCACCTTTCCAGTTCCAAGCCACCTCCTCTAGGCTGGGACAGAGGGTTCTTCCCCAAAGGCAGATGCAAACTGCTTTCCCAGGGAAGAAAGATCCCTCACTGTAAGCTAGCAAGACTGAGTCACTTCTGGTTCTCTCAAGGCAGATCTCCTGAGTCGGGTGTTGGGACACACAAGGTTGAGTGCCTGGCTCTGACAGCTGGCCTCTCCCAAGAGCTCCACCTAGCAGCTCACCCCTCTGCTGCAGCCATGTTCCGTCCCACAGTCCCCAGTTTGACCCAGAAATCTGGCATGAGGTTGGCTTTCTTTGTACATATTCTTTTTGTTTTCATTTGTATCCATATGTAGTTAAAATCCATACACAAAATCTTTATCACACAATAAAGTGTGTCTTTCCCAATTATTCTACTTGAGTCACTTGTCCAGTGTCTGAAGGCAATTGCTCCCTATTACATCACTGACCATATTTAGGGGGGATCGGTCCTGCAAATATGATGCTGAGACAGGAATAAACTGAACCACGGTGACAGACCAGCCCGCTGAGCCCTCAGAACTGGGAAGGCTACTGTGATGATATTTACCTTTTGGATCATAGTTAGAGCTGAAAGGCCTTTTAACAAACACTTCAATTCCTTCTTTCTCACATGAGGAAGCCCAGAGAGGGGAAGTGACTTGCTCAATATTACACAGTGCAGGGGCAGAAAAATGAAAACAAACCCTGATCTCATTTGTCCTTTTCATTACGTCATCACACTGCCTTGAAAAATAAGAAATTTCATCAACCTTCCAGGTCGCCTAGGGTAACATGGGGTTCTCCTCGCTGTTTTCTCTGCCTTTCAGTTGAGGGCAAGACTGAAAGCAACTCTGACCCTTTGTACCCAAACACCAGATGGGATGCCTCACTCAGCGAAGCACTAATACCCAGGAAGCTCAAGGCCTGTGGTGCCCAGAGAATTCAGATTTCTGGACAAAAAGGAATGGATTGCCAAGGCTGTTTTAAAAAAAAACAAAAAACAAAAAAACACTGACTATTGAAAGTGTTTCTAAATTGTGTGTGAGTGAGAATGAGAATGAGAGGGACAGCGAGAAATTGTCCACCTTAGTAAATACCATCAGTGCCCAGTTCAGCCTCTGAAGCCAGGGCACCGGAACTGTGTTCCTGCTGCATCCCCTTGGGCAAGTTCCTGAATGTATTTGAAGGTCATTTCCAACTTCTATGAAATAAATAACCTGCCTCACTCAGCATAGCCTATCTAATTTTAATTAGGTAATCTACAGAAAAAGTCTGGGACATTGCCTGGCCCGTGGCAAGCCCTCAGTGGTTCTTAATGAGAATCAAACCTTTGACGTTTGCTCTTTTTCACAGGCCCTGAGAACACCTCTCTGATATTTCAAGGCATCGCACTGGTTCTCAAACATGGCTTGTTTAGAGGAAGTTTTAAGAAGAATAGATGCCTGGGCCTCGCAACCAAAGATTCTGGTTCAGTTGGTCTCAGGTGCATGGCTCCCATTACACAGCGCTCCTGGGGACCCTATACAGAACAATGTTTGACAAGCACTGATCTACAGAACTGAACCTATAATAGAGAACACGCAGGGCCAAGGACCTTCCAGCAGCCAAGCTTACAACCACTGCAACATCGCCTTCTCTTCCTACTGCACTGAGACCTCCACTCACTGAGAAAGAAGCTACAGCTGTTGTACCCTGTTCTCAGCGATCTCAAGTTTCTCATTCTAAAACAATTAGAATGCATGAGATTAAGTTAAAGTTGAACTAATTCCAGACCTTAACCCTGGCAGCTGATTTTTTTTAGCCAAATCCTTTACCATTTTAGCCTTTTTTTTAAAAATTAAAATCCAAAAACCCAGTGCACTGTTTTGTTTGTAATATGGAAAACAGGCTTTCATTTGTACCTATAATTTTTTTCACCTGTCAGACCTTGAGTCTGGCTACACCTTAACAAGACACAAGAGAATCAGAGGAAGCTTTATTTAGTAGGAGACTTTCTTTATAAGGCAGGGCAGGGCAGAGGGGAGTCAGGCATGTGACCTCCTCTTCCAACTTATTTCACAAAAGACGGGGAAGAGGAGGGCACCCTGGAGGGTCCCTGTGAGTCACTGACTCAGAGCCTACCCGTCTGCTGGTCTGACTTTAAAGATCCCACAGTGCTAGGCCCGGCCACTGCAGCTGCTCACGTGCCCGCGATTGGGGAAGTGAGGCCTGGGAAAGCAGCAGTGCAGGGCACAGTTTGCTGCACATCAACGGAATTTTGCCCTGAGAGCCAAGGCTTCCTCCTCTCAGAGAACCAGTCTGGCAAAAGTCCCTCCACTGCCAGCCTTTCCAAAGAGGAACATCTGAGGGTAGGCGCCAGCCCCTCAGCTTCCTCCTTCTTCCCTCATTCCCTGGCAAGGCTGGCCCCAGGCCCCTGGTCCCAGCAGCTCTAAAGTCCATGGTGGTGGGAACCCTGAGGCTGACAGGAACTGTGACCAATGGCCCGAAGCCAGCAGAAGGCCCATTTCAATGTAGGCAATAACTTTCCAGGAGTTTCATGGGGTGGGGAGGTGGGGGGGGCCTAGTGGCCAGAGACTTGTGTCAGGGCAGGTGCTCACACAGGGCCATGGGCAAGTCACAGAAGAGGTTCTGGAACCAGACAGAAGTTAACCAGATGTCCTCAAAGGCCCTGTCTCGACCCCACCTGGAAGTATATGTCTATGAATCTTCAAGTTGGTTTCAGTTATCCAGGACATCAGTAAGTCTGAGAAATAGTTTTCTTATTGTTTTAAATTTGTAAATGTGAAACATTTCAATCATACTGAGTAGAGAAAATAATAAATTAGGCCTTTATAAGCCCATCACCAACATTAAACATGTTTTACTAGACTTACTTCAGACCTGTCGCTCTTTCTCTCTCCTTTCAAAGAAATAAAAGCATACAGACACAGTTGCATTTCTTCATCCTTTTCTCCTCCTTCCCCAAAAGTGAGCACTAATCTGAAGATGGCCCATATCAGTCCCATGTATGTTTTTGTTTTTTAATAAATATGAAACCATTGATAAAAATGATATTGTTTACAGTTTAATATAAATTGCACCCATATATTATATAGAGTTTATGTAACACACACATATATCCTTTAATGACTTGTTTTTTCACTCAACATTGTTTTAGAATTTGTGCATTGATAAAAAGTTAAGTCAGCACCTTTATTTTACCTGCTACCTAGAGTAGTATTCAGTTCCATTAACATGTCACAACCACAGCTTGTGGGGTACAGTACTCTTTGATGAATTTACTAGAGGCCCAGTGCACAAAATTCGTGCATGGAGGGCGGGGGTGGGGGCGTCCCTCAGCCCGGCCTGCACTCTCTTGCAATCTGGGACCCCTCGGGGGATGTCCGACTGCCGGTTTAGGCCCGATCCCTAAACTGGCAGTTGGATATCCCTCTCGCAATCCGGGACCTCTGGCTCCTAACCACTCACCTGCCTGCCTGCTTGATCACCCCTAACCACAAGCCTACCTGCCTGATCACCTCTAACCACTTCTGCCTTGGCCCCCGCCATGCGGCTTCATCTGGAAGGACGTCCGGAATGACATCCAGAAGGTCATTCGGCAGTCTGGTCTAATTAGCATATTATACTTTTATTATTATAGATTTATATACTAGAGGCCCAATGCACAAAATTTCTCACATCTTCAGCTTCGTCCAGAAGGTTGTCTGGAAGGATGTCCGGAAGGTCATCCAGCTGTCTGGTCTAATTAGCATATTCTGCTTTTATTATTATAGATCTATGTGTGTGCATATATGCTTTCATTATTATAGATCGATGTGTGTGCATGTATATACAGACACGCAATCTGTACACCCATAAGATAGTTTCTCCAGGCAGAATTAAAATTTCAGAGCAGAGCACATCTTTGACGTGAATTGGTATTGCCAGATTGTCCTCCAAAGCGACTACACCAATTTGCACCCCCACCAGAGTTCCCTTGTGCTGACATCACACCATCCCTGTTGTCATCAGACAATTAATTTCTGCTAATCTGGTAGATATGAAAGGTGTTTCACGGTTTCAATTTGCATTTCCCTTATCATGGGGAACCAGTTCTAGTTTCTGAGGCCAAGAGTAATCTAATCCCTCCCCTCCCACACCCACACTTGGTGGAGGCTGGGGGAAGCGTGGGGGCTGGGGATGAGCCCAGATGGTGAGATTCCAGCGACCCCAGACTGAGAACGGATTGCTCACTTAAGGGTCAAGCACGAATGAGCATCAGAACAGAAGGCTGAATTCCAAAAGTTCAGGTCAAGGAGTTGCTAAGAAAGGGACCAGAGGAGGGACAGAGTCAGAACTCTGGAATCAGAGAGGTAGAAAAGAATGAAACACATTGGAGGGAAAGGGTCCAAGTTATTTCCTGAGAACAAGGGCAGTTGTTTGCAGCTGGCAGCTGGAGAGAGAGCAAGATTGGGGTTGGGACAGCTGAACCGAAAAGAAAAGGGGGTAATAAGCACCCAGGCTCCAATAACTCAGCCTGCCACCATCACACCCTTGGCCATCATTAGTCTCCACTGCAAACCCTGAGAGCCCTACTTACTCGGTGTATGTCCTTCTAAATGAAACTCCTCGTGTCAGGCCATCAGATGTGGGCCACACTCGGGTTTGAGGGTTTGGGGTTTTTACTTGTTTAGAGCAAACAACAAGGAAAGCACTGGGATGGGTAAGTGACTTATTTTTGGCAAAGTGTTTCTCCTTTTAGTGGCTTCTTTTCAAAACATGTTTTGGAAACATTTAACAGTCTTTCCCATAGCACTGCTTCTCATGGAAGTTAAACAAAGCCAGATTGACGGGCTGACGTCAAGGCATGTGCACCAAAATATGCCGCCTATACTAAGATGCTGGAGCTTTCAGGAATAACTCATGTCCTCGGGGGGCGCTGGGGGTGTGGGAATCCCATATATCTCCATGTGCTTTTACCAGGCAAAACTCGGAGGAGCAGTCATCTATCAATGAACGTGACAGATATGCTTCTTCTTAATGGGGACAGGAAACCACTCTAACCTCAATGGGTCCACAGTTTCAAAGCCAACTTTCCCTTCGGCTCACTTTGCTTCAAGTAAGGCCAAACGCTAAGGAAGACAGCCAAGGAAGCCCCCAGAGAGACAGACATAGAATAGCATGTCATGGCTGACAATGGCATCTGGAGGGGCTAAGAAACCAGAACGCCAATATCTCCTTTCCCTTATTTGACACCATAGGAGTCGAATGTGGGATGAAGTCCTCGATCCAAAAAGGACAGGATTGAATAACACACTAGAGACATTGAGTGTCTGGAATTATTCTGTAAACCCAAGATGTAGCGAGGGTCAATGCTCACTATTCTGACCTTTAGGGTTAAATATGACTAAAATATACTACATTTCTGATTATCTGTGAATAGCAAGGCCATGCATGAAACTGTTGGCCACCTCTAATATCTCTTGGTCTTCAAATCTACTGTAGAATATCTTCATCTTTGAAGTAAATTTTAGAACCCAGTTGCCTATGCATGTAACACACACACAATAGCATCGGATTTACATAAGAACATGAGGCATGCCCTCTGGGTTACCCAAATGCCACAGAGCCATTCCATTCAAGATTCCTGCGAGGCAAGAATTGACTAGAAGAGGCTATGAGTAAGTCAGAATCCGCAAGTATGCACTTGACAAACCATCACAAATAGTTCTAATGAAAGGACCCCTGATAGAGGTGTGGGCCAGGTTGCGGGAACAGACCAAGGATGGTGAGGCACCCAGGGAACAGCCACCAGTGGGAAACCATAACCATACGGAGGGCTGAAGGGACTCAAGAAGGAAACAGTGCTACTGGAGCCCATTAGCACCTGGAAATGTGAAGGACAGCTGCCCAGTGGGAACTGCAGCAATGGACGGGGGCAGCCACTGCCCAAGATTTAGAAGGAGAAATAACCCAACCTCTTTCCACCCTTGGATCTCCTTGTGTGTTCTCCTATCGGCTAAACCCAAATGGAAGCCAGCGGGCAAGGGAACCTGGGTGATGCAGGCCTCAGGAGCCAGCCCCTCTGTGCTCAGAGTGGGGTGGAGAAGAGAGGAGATGGGCTCAGGGGCTGGAGGGAGGTGGGTACCAATGGAAAATAGTCAGCATAGTGGCTCTCCTTCCATTATGAGATGTTTCCTGTTTGAAACTATGTGTCCCTCAGTCAGACGGCACCTGCGGAAAACTCAGCACAAATCCTCTCTTAATTTCTTGATCAAACTCACAAATCCTCCTGACCTAGGTAGGATAAGCCACCACATTTCTTAGCGGAAAGATCAGAGTTATTTAACTAAGCAGTTAACCAAACAGGAATTTCTCTCATAATTTGAATATGATCATAGCCAATTATATGGGTGAAGGCCCATACTAGGCTCAAATAGCAAATCCCACTTCCCCAAACCAACTCATTTCCAGCCGAGAGACAAGAGCTCTCTGTTCATTCTCTGGAGAAACAGCCTCAGGCCAGCCCCAGGCAGGAGGACCTGGTTACCAATGATTGGAATAATGGCCAGCGCTTACTTAGCTCTTACCATGTACCAGGCACCAGTGTACAGGCTTGGGGGGGAATGCTGGTGAGTCCCATTGCCAAGGCACAGGATCAGAGGATGAGAGGAGAAACGTTGGGGGACTCCTTCCCTGCTCCCCTGCTGTTCTAGTAGGAGCTACATGCCTCTACCTGTGCTCACAGCTCCTGCCTAAAGGCTCTTCTGCCAGGGCTACAGTTCTCCTTGGGTTTAAAGAAACCCTTCCCCTGCTTGCCCCTCCAGGCCCAGAGTGCTAACTGCTGCCCCTGGTGCTTCTCCATCCCTGTTTGTTCTCCAATCCGACCCAGGACTCTACGTTGTTTATTTGCTCAACTCTCCTTCATTATCCCTTTGAGTATTCCATCTGCCTCCCAGTGGGTCCCTGGCTGGTACAATGTATGTGAACCCAGCAAATGATACTGCAGCTCCTTCAGGGGCACTGTGGGAACTAGGGCTGGCAGGGAGGGGCCAGCCTTTTCTAGGGACATAGAAATCTAGAATAGGAACCTGTCTTCAACAAAGACCTTTTAACTTCATCTACATTATTCTTTCTTCTCATGAGGAGTAAGCCAAGCAGTGTGTAGTAAACCCAGAAATAGACGGAGCAACTGCTACTATATCTTAAGAAAGCACTTGGTGTTCAGAGAAAAACACTAGCTTTGGCGTCAGCCTTCTAATCATTCAGACCCCAGCTCTACCACCTACCTGCCAACTGACACAGGGCAATGACCTCTCTGGGCCTCAACATCTTAGTCTATTAAATGAGACTACAAATATCTACTTTACAGGGTCATTAAAAGGTAACAACATTCAATACCTGGTACAGAATGCACCTTAATGAATCTAAACTCTCTCCCCCTTTACTTTAAGGGTAGTACTGCTTTGTCTTGGATCCTTGTCCTAACTTTATTGTGTTTGGACCTGAGAATCCTTCTCCTGTCTCCCTCCTTCACATGAGTTGAGTTCACTTACCTCCCCATCTGGAATCCATGAGTCCCAAAATATTTATTCCTGGACTGAGGTGGGAGGATGGCTTTCTTAATGAGACCTGAGATTCTGGGTACAAGCAATTTTCCCTCTGATGTAATGGTGCCTGCATGCGCCCCCCCTCCCACACACACACACACACACGGATGTACATATGCACACACACTGAAATCTGATCCAGAACAAGCCCATTCCCACTTATGAGTCATGCTTCCATTCAGATACTATTAATTGGTCCCTGGGGAGCATTACAGGGGATAAAATGGCAGGGGTAACAAATGGGGAATGACAGTGAGAACTTTTTTGGAAGTAATAGTCATTGAGGGCCCAGGGAGCTCTGCCTGGCTTAGTTAGAGTTTAGTAGGTATTTCTTCTAAGGCAATTTCAAGTTAATGCTCAGTCCGTTGTGGAAATTTCAGGAGCATTGCCAATTAGTTTAGTCATGATGGCAGGGTGGAAAGAGTCCATGCTTCCTTCCTGTTCTCGTGCTTATGTCTGAAATGACAGGACCTACAAAATTCCAAGTTGGACTTCTTCAACAAGCCATTAGCAGCCTATATTCTGGCAGTGGTTCTCAAACTTCCATGTGTACCAGAATCACATGCCCAGAGCAATCATAATCATATGCCCTATTCAGCGATGTCATAATCACCCTTGAGATTTTACAGTAAGAAGTTCCCCAGATAATTCTGATAAATGTAAAACACTGACAACATGTGGGAGAAGCACAGATGTTAGAGCTGAGCTGGAAGGTGCTAGACTGCAGACTTTCACATTGCAGCCTCATCAAATTGCCGGGCCTGTATGTTACCTATACCTGCACTTGCAGCGTGGTAGCCACAAGCCACAGGCGGCCACGGAGCCCTTGAAATGTGGCAAGGTTAAACTGAGATGTGATGTAAGTGAAAAACACCAGATTTTGAAGACTTATTATAAAAAAAAAGAATATAAAATATCTCTCGATTTTTCTACCAATTACATGTCACAATGGTATTTTAGAGATATCAGATTAGATAAAGTATCTACTTTCACCTATTTCTCTTTCGTGACTAATATAAAATTTTCATTTATACATGTGGTTCACATTTTTGGCTCCCACTGCAGTTCTAGTGGACAGTGCTCACCTATACTATTATTTACCTGATTTTTTTCTTTCCAGTTGACTCACCTTTTTCACTTAAATAAACTTAGCCTTCTCCCAGGCAAGAATAACAATGAGATCACAAGTGTGATATGCCAGTTAAATTTTTTCTAATAAGCATTAAGATAAATATATAAAATAGCTCATCTACACACTACCTAAATTCAGCCTGTGTTTTGCCAGTTGTACAAAACCACATTTTGGGAAACACAAATCCACTCCAAACCCTTTGACACCCAGCAAGAGAGAGAGAAAATGACCGGTCCACAGTCACTATTGTGACCCAAGGCAGCCCAGGGCTTGGGGTGACCCGGGGCACCCACACAAACAAGCTCTCCCATCATGCACGGGCCTGACCTGGAGATTGCGTGACCATCAGCACGGAGGGAGTGGCATCTGGTCACGCTCTCTGGGTTTCCACTCGGCCCTGGCATTTCGCAAGGCCTATGTCTCTCTTAAACAGTCAGTAGGAAATGCAGCTGGCGCCTTTGAGTAATTGCCGATGCTGGCGGTGCCCTTCACTAACCCATGACAACCCAGCTGACTGCCCAGCCACCCCAGGCCCCTCCCTTCACTCCCTCCACCCACCACCCCTTTTTCCAGGTGGCAGTTGCCACTGCCCACAATTCAAGGCCCTCTGGGTTACAGCCTGGCTCTAGCTGCCTTTCCCCCAGATGCCCTGCCTGATCCCAGGGGAGGGTCAAGGGACAGCAGCCCTTCTGAGGGGCACTTGCGAGCCTGCTTCCTTGGCAAGAGGTAGGGACCCTCCAGTGAAATGGAGGAACCAGGCCAAGAGCTCTTGTCCTGAAACTTTTTATTTATTGTTGAAAGTATTACAGATGCCCCCCTTTATTCCCCCATTGAACCCCTCCACCTGGCTCCTCTCCCCCTTCCCCTCAGGCTTTCACAGCACTATTGTCTGTATCCAAGGATTATGCATATCTATATATTTATATCTATATCTATATCTATATCTAATCTGTATCTATATATCTATAAGCCTAAGCGACCTTTACAGCGGAATGACCAAACCACCAGAAAGACCGGTCACTATGACACACACTGACCATCCCGATCGCCTGATGGGGCCTGCCAGCCAACCTCCCTGTCCCTCCCCCCAGCCAGCAGGCACCAATTGACCTCTGGGGAATGGGAAAGGGGGGGGGGGAGTGGGAGGGGTGGCAGCTACCGGAAGCAG
>NW_005356244.1:143797-161986 GCF_000412655.1 Myotis brandtii
AGGCCCTGGCCAGGCCAAACTCCCAGTCCCTGAAGGCTTTTGAAAAACCTCTTTCTAGGGAGGCTTTTCTTTTCCCCCCAGCGGCGCACAATTCAAAGGCGCTAGCTGCGGAGCCACCCACCATGGAGCCTCCCAATCACTCCCCGCACCGGTCGGACTGAGTCTGGTATGCAGTGGGGCAGAACACCCAGGGAAGCTGGCGGGGGTGGGGCGTGGACACAGGGGCCTCGGAGCTGGACCTCCCAGCCCCCAGCGCGCTCTTCGCCCAGAGGCGTCCAGCTGCAGACCCCCGATCCCATTAACTGGCTCAGTGGTGGGGTGGAAAGCGACCCGGGAGGGGGAGGAAATGAAACTTGGGGCGAGTACCACGGGTGCAGTCCCCGTGACCTTCCCCTCCCGGGATAATGCTGCCTCCCTACCTCCCACGCGCCGAGAGATAAATGTGGATTCTCAAAGGCAGGCCCCCCAGGAGCTTCAGCTGAGGCGGGCGAGGGGGGTTACTCACTTCTGACACCCCCAGCCTTTGCTTTATGGCTGCATTCTCCCTCCCTAACACATGTTGCTTGAAGTACAGGATGGTTTGTGTTTACACATGCGATAAATGTGGGGAAAGCAGTTTTGTGCTTTAGAACAAAAGAGTCTGGAGTGTTTTTTTGGGGGGGTTGTCTCTCTCTCTCTCTCTCTCTCTCTCTCTCACACACACACACACACACACACACACACACACGCATGCACACGCACACTCCTTCCTCCCCCCTTCCCTGGCCTGGCGAATCTTCATGCAGAAAGTTAACCCTAGCTCCTCAGAACCCACCCTCGCTGGAGTGGCCTCTGTTTTGTTTTGTTTTTTCCTCTCACAAGGTTTTTTTCTAACCTCTAAACTGGCAGCTGGACATCCCCCAAGGGGTCCCAGATTACAAGAGGGTGCAGGCCAGGCTGAGGGACACCCCTCCCCACACTAATTTCATGCACCGGGCCTCTAGTATGCATATAAATTCTTTGGTTACTCTCTTCCTGCTCCCTCTCCCCTTCCCTCTGAGATTCATCAGTCTGTTCCATGTATCCATGTCTCTGGATCTATTTTGTTCATCAGTTTATTTTGTTCATTAGATTCCACATATGAGTGAGATCATGTGATACTTGTCTTTCTCTGACGGGCTTACTTCGCTTATCTTACCCTAACCCAACAGGCATTCAATCAGTGCTGGTGAGGAACCAGCCTGTGGGTCTGAGAGTCCTTCAACTAGAAATGGTCCCTCCTGAGGAGGAGATTTTGGATGAGTTCCGGCACCAATACTCAACTCAGGTGTAAGGTAAGGGACTCTGGCTTTGCCTCAGGGGAGCCTTCTAGAACATCCTGGGCCCTTTAAACAGGCCACTGCCAGAGATCTACAAGAACTTCCTCACAGACATCAGGGTGCCTCAGCCAGAGTCTTGGGCAGCTTTCCTTCCCCTCAGTCTTGTTGCTACTCCTCTCATCTCCCTAGCAGCCAGATTCTTTGAAGTTCATGTCTACTCTTGGCCTTCACATTGCACAGCCTGTTCAGATGGTTCTCTTTACCTAATGTGATTTTAGCTTTTAACTTGTGGCCCAGTTTCAGAGCTCCCCTCAACCCCAGAGGAAATAGCCCCAGCCCTAGACATGGCCTGTGGAGAACCCACCCATCAGATCCACTCCTGCCCTCCACCCGGCACAGGACAGGAGAACGCCCCCCCCCCCCACAGAGCCGGGCTGTGCCCCTCTGGAGAAAGCCGGGGTGGCTGTGCCCACGCTGGGCTGGCAGGACTGCCCAGCTCTCATCAGATCATCCAAACGCCAGGATGGAGACCTGCCTCCAATCCCAGCTCAGCCTCCACTTACTCATCTTTACACCAGGCTGTTCTGAGGCCGAGGAGAGCTAAAATGCTACTGAAATGGGGGAACAGGGGCAGGGAATCTGGGCTGCTTTGTGCTGCCATAAAAATGCTGGGAACAGCTGAGAATCGTTCAGCAATGACTTCATGCCAGGCCTGTGCTTAGCAGTGTTTATCGTTGCATGTCATCTTCCCCACAGTGTGAGGAGACACTCAGAGAAACTGAGTAACTTGCCTATGGTCACAGCTTCCAGGTGGCAGGCCAGCCAGTGTCCGTAACCCACTCCATGCGCTGCCCCCTCCCCTGCTCCCTGTAAGCAGTGGCGCAGAGGGAGGGAGGCAGGCAGCCCAGGGTGGGGACCATATTCAGAGCAGCTGCCTACATGTCCCTCAAGGACAAACACGGGGGTGGGGTGTATGCACGAACACAATGGGCTATTGGCCCAGGTGGCTTCTTCTCATTTGTCCCTCTTATCACCACAGTCCCACACTCAGCAGAGCCCCCTCAAGGTCACCTGCCCCACGCTGGTCCCCGGGGTTCTGTGACAGGCTTTCAGGATCTGTGCAGTTGACAGCTTGAATTTGACAAGATCTATGCTGAAAACAGAGCCCCATAACTGACTCTCAGGGGGCCCCGATGATGGATGGGCCTCTCTCTGAGGGTCCCAGGGGGCTGGCTGGGAGGACCGAGGTCTGCAGGGCCTCACTCGAGCTGCCAGGAGGTCAACCGCTATTCTAATGACTACCCCGTGCCAGCCTCACACTTGCTCAAAAGCTCAGCCCAGGCCAATCTCTCTCCATAGCAAACTCCACGCTTCCCAGAGGATTAGGCACACTCCAGGCCCAACACTCTCCTTTGTTCCGGCAGGATCGCAGACTCCGCTCTGAGCCCGCATTCTCCTGGATGGCAGAGCCCAGAAGGCCTCTCGTCTCAGCACCTGTGCTCCTCGTCCGCCTCCCAGACACAGAACCACACGTGGCATCGTGGAAACAGTGGACTGATGGACCCATCATACACCTGGAGGGAATCAGGAATGCATTCATTCATTCTCCCTTCCATTCATTCAGAAAGAGTGAAGGTCCCTACTAACAGCAGGCTTGCTGTAAGCACTGGGCCACGGCCCTGAGGAAACAGACATTGTCCCTTCCCCAGGAGCAGACCGTGTGGCAGGGGTTTTATATCCGAGGGGAAGCAGTAAGCACTGCAGGGACGAGTGGAGACTCTCGGGCCCCAGTACAAAGAAGGAGAGATGAGATGGGTCACCTTTCCCCTGCAGCAGCCCGTCTTGGTTTCTGTGCCCTCTCGGGGCATTTGCTGCTCCCTGAATTTTCAGACCTGAGGTCCCCAAACTGCCTTTGCCTCAGAGTCCTGCTGAGAGCATCCTGGCATACAGATTCCTACAAACCTGCTCGTAGTGATTCTGCCTCTGTAGGTCTCAGGTGGGGGCTAGGAATCTGTATTTGTAAAAGCTGTTCTAGGTGATTCTAAGGTAAACCCACGTTTGAGAAACCCTGCCCTTAACTGTGAGTTCCTTATTTACTTGATACCTGGAGGACCTAGATCGATGGAGGAATAAATGGGGGAATGAATGGATAAATAAATCAGTGAATGAATGAATAAAAGCATGTTTGTTTGGAAGCTTGCCTGTGGCTGTGGTCAGCAGTAGGGGCCCAGGCCCGGAGACCTGGGAATTGGTGGGGCCTGGAATCTGAGTGAATTAAGACCACACAAAGGGTGTGTAGAATGGGGGCAGGATGGGGGACCCATGCCAAGTGCTGGACCTGGGCCGTCCTGCCAGTGAGAGGCAGATAAGCTAAGAGTACACGGAGTGCAGATGACTCAGAGGGAGGTGGAGTCCACAGGCCACAGACACGATTGTGACATCTCGGGCAGGCCATCTGTGCCAGGTAATACAGAGATGGAGGCTGGCAGACAGCGTGGGGGCCCTGGACCCTGAAACCCCCACTGTCACCACCTTCCCTTCACCAGTTACTAATTTTACACACCCTGGGGGAACATCTGTCGTGGGCTAGGCAAGCCACTAGCACTGAGAGACAGGGACTGACCCAGCCTCTAGCCCCGGGGATGCCTGAGGCCGGGGAAGACAAGCATGAAAAGAAGCAGAGGCCACAAAGGTGAGGGCAGAAAGCCTCTGGACAGCCCAGCTTAGGGCAGAGCCACACCTCCAGAGAAGAATGAATCCTGGGAACGCCCAAAGCTAAAGAGAAAGTGTACCTGGGCCTGGGTAAAACATGTGTTGTGTAGGGCTCAAATGAGAACAATGTGGTAGGACCCAGTTTCCACCACTTACCAGCTGTGTGACCTCAGACAAGTTACTGATACACATACTGGAATAGCCTCTCTGAGCATCAGTTTCCTTATACATATACCAGAATAGCATCTACTGGAATAACACCTACCTCACAAGGTCACTGTGTTGACAAAAGGAGAAATCAGGAGTGAAAACACTAGGCCAGTGATGGTGAACCTATGACACGCGTGTCAGAGGTGACACGTGAACTCATTTTTTGGGTTGATTTTTCTTTGTTAAATGGCATTGAAATATATAAAATAAATATCAAAAATATAAGTCTTTGTTTTACTATGGTTGCAAATATCAAAAAATTTCTATATGTGACACGGCACCAGAGTTGAGTTAGGGTTTTTCAAAATGCTGACACGCCGAGCTCAAAAGGTTCGCCATCACTGCACTAGGCGTACAGTAGGTACTTCATAAAAGGTAATAAGGATGACCATTAATTGAGCCCCTTTCATGCAAGTCTCATAAATTCAATACAGTCTGAAGGATCTGCTCTTAGTCCCAGCTTTCAGGTGAGGGAACACTCACACAGCAGATCAATGCGGAAGCCAGAACATGAACCCAGGTCTGTCTCACTCCAGAGGTGTCACCATCATGCAAGCTGTATGCAAATCTGTTTTTGAAAGGGAAGACATTTGAAAATTACAGTATCTGTGATTACTATAATCAAAATTGGCAGTTATTGGAATTTCGAATAGTATTGAAAAGACTGGACTGTATTTACCTAGCAGGATGCTAATAATAGCTTTCTCCTATTGAGTACTTTAAGCACCAGGCACTGTACAAAGCACTCTGAGAAATCCATACAAAACACTTGATTCATGAACCCAGAGGGACTTAACAGGAATTAAGCGCCTAGCCTGAGGGGTAAGAATGGTGGAGTCAAAATTTGAACCCACGGCTTTGAGTCCTTATGCCCCTAGCCAGGCTGCTCTGCTCTATATTCCCACCAGAGAGCACTCAGCAGAGCGCCAGACGGCAAGACTTCTTAGACACACGAGGCATTTCTCAGATGACCTCCCTGGGGTGAGGGGGGTGGGTGTGGAGAAAGGAGAAGCAGAGGGGATACAGAGGAAGAGCCCAGCCCAGGGCAAGCTGCTAACTTCCTTACAGGCTCCAAGGAAACTCCGAAGGCTTGACTTCTGTCACAGCCGCGGGGACAGGGGGGAGCAGGAGTCGGGGAGGCAGCGAACTTTCTGTTCTGCCGGTGTCTGCCTGCCCCGTCTAGTGGCTCTGACAATTCTGTGCTGGCCCCACTGCTTTAGATGACCTCCCAGCAACTTCAGCCACATCACCGTCTTTTGCGTTTCTGGGTGAAGGGCTGTGTTTTAGTTTGGTTTTGTTCATTTGTCAACCAAAACTGAAACGCAGGCATTCCAAACCCACCCTGAATGTGGAAGCCCACTGACGTTGGACGGGTCCCTTCCCTCCCCATCTGGGCTCCCATCCACCCATGACGCTGGTCCTCCTGACCTCGTATGGCGGCTACAGAGAAGAAACGGGGTCATCTGAAGCATCACACAGAAACCAGGGGTGTTTGGGTTTGGGATTTGGTGGTTTGTTCTTGTGTTAAGTCATGACACTCAGCAGCGCCGCCTGTCCTTCAATGAGCTGGAGGAAGCACTTGCCTTTGCTTTAGGAACATAAAGGGCAGACAGAGCCCATCAGCTGGTGGAGCAGGCACACCGCACATGTGCAGAATTACACAGACGGACAGACTTCCAACACGCCCCCCATCTCACCCAGTCAGAGACAGGAGGCAGTTTTCCTGAATCCACTCCACTATTTTGACCAGTAAAAGAATAAGGTGAGTCACTTAGGCCACTATGGGCAGAAACACCAGGGGCCAGACATCTTCCCAGCCCCAAGGCCCCTCAGGCTGAGGTAAGTGAGAGTGAGGGAAGATCTGGCCGCCATCCCTTATGCCCAGGTAAGCCCTGCCTCTGGGAATCGAGTCTTCATGCAACCCAACTGCCAAACTGGCCACGATGTTCCAGGGTCTTTACAACGGCCCTGTTAGCTGGGCCCTCATTCAGCAAAGACTTTGTTTATTTTTTAAATATATTTTTATTGATTTCAGAGAGGAAGAGAGAGAAAGAAATATCAATGATTAGAGAGAATCATTGATCAGCTGCCTCCTGCACAGCCCCTACTGGAGATGGAGCCGGCAACCCAGGCATGTGCCCTGACCGGGAATTGAACTGTGACCTCCTGGTTCATAGGTTGACACTCAACCACTAAGCCACATAGGCTGGGCAGCAAAGACTTTAGAGAAAGGCAGAATGTCAGGCCTCAGTTATTATTTCAATGTTTTTATATACTTCCCCCAATCTCCCAAGCTGCCATTGCCTTTAGGGAAGAATAAATATCCTCTCTCTACATTATCTCAGGAAATTTCCTGAATCCACTCCTCTATTTTGACCAAAAAAAGAGTAAGATGAGTCAGGTCCAGCTCAGACCAACGGAGTGCCTCTCCCCAGGGGGCCAGAAGGCTGTGTGCGTGGCATCATAAATATTCCTTTTCTTGATATAAAGGTTGTTCTGTGGAAGGAAAGGTTAAATGAAGTGAAAATTCTAGTGACTAAAACATTTCTTTGGCAAAAAAAGAAGCAAATCTGCACTGAGTAGTTTTTTGCTGGCCTGACTAGAGGCATCTTGTCAGAACTCACCCCTTTGAAATGGGGAGAAAAGGGGAGGCCAGCGAACCCCAGGATGAGGAGAGGAGACAGAAGGAGGCACCAGGGGGGCCACTCCTGTCAAACCTGGAGCAGCCTCATTCTGAGGGTGGGACCCTGGGGCTTGGGGCTCTGGTCCAGGGAGACAGAACCGCTCCTGAATGGCTGGGGGCGGGGTGATCACCCCACCTCCACCGCGTCCACACAAAGGCAAGAAAGTCCCAGCGTCAGAAAAACAAAAACTCGTAAATAGGGAAGTCTCTGAAGCTGAGAAAACCAGCAGACACCTGACAGCTTTCCTTACGCAAATCTCCGCCAGCACACCAAAACAAGGGCCAGAGCGGCGCGTGAAGAAGTTGACCTCTGGTTTCTATAGTCGGATGACTATAGTCAGAGGCTTCAAAAACAGGAAGCGCCAGATGTAATATCAAATGACCCAGACAGTGGAAAGCAAGGCAGAAAACTAAATTGGAAGACAGGAAGTCACAGTCACACCGCAAACAATACAGATATTTGTCTGAGACGTGCTTGGCCTGGTGCCCTATCATGGCCTGAAAACGGAGGAGCACAGCCAAGATCGAGATGATTATCAGAGGCGAGGCCACTAGAAATGGCCAACCTGATACCCCTCCTGCGAAATCTCCTCTCTGCAGCCGAGTAAAACTTCAGAGGTTGTAGTTCTGGGTTGAAGCAACTTGCGGGCCGAGGGCCAGATACCATTGCTAAGCCCTGGGACTTAGCTCCCAGAATAAAATCTCTGGCCTCTCCCGGTCCCCTCCTCTCTAAAGGTAAGAATAGTGGGCATCTATCGCATCTGGCCACTGTTCTTCCTCCCCCAGGTAAGAGCAGCACATTCATGTTCCCCACTCCTCCCCCACGCTGTCTCCATCGAGTGGAGCGGCTGGAGTCCAGAGTGGCCCCATGATACTAACAGCACTGTCGACCCCTGACCTCACTGACTGAACTTCTTTGAACCCTTGAACGTGAGTCCTGGGCTTCTGCTGGAACTATTACAAAATAGAAGCTCTTACTTAGAGCATCATCCCAACATGCCAAGGTTGCAGGTTCAATCCCTAGTCAGGGCACATACAAGAAACAATCAATGAATGCATAAATAAGTGGAACAACAAATCAATGTCTCTCTCTCTCTCTCTCTCATCAATTAAAAAATAGAAGCTCTGCCTGGCCTGTGTGGCTCAGTGATTGAGGGTCGACCTATGAACCAGGAGGTTACAGTTTGATTGCCAGTCAGGGCACATGCCCAGGTTTTGGGCTCGATCCAGTGTGGGGCATGCAGGAGGCAGGCAATCAATGCTTCTCTCTCATCACTGATGTTTCTGCCTCCCTCTCCCTTCCTCTCTGAAGTCAATAAAAATATATATTTTAAAAAATAGAAGTTCCTTATCAAATGGACTTATTAATCTGATAGGATAATCTTACTGTTGCCAGAAGCCACTCTGTAGATAGAAGCTGCTGGAGAATTAAAGCGAACACAGGGGGCCCAGCACTGGGGTATGTGTTTCTAGAAGTAAAAAGAGAGGGGGTCATTCCTTCTTCCTACAGAGGGACTCTCCCTGCAAGGAGGGCAGCGTAGGGTAGGGAAGAGGACACAGGAGGGCAGTTCCTCAGGCTGGGCTTTGACACTTAACCCATCTCTGGAAAGGATGAGTCATCGTGTATGGGAAGGACCTGGTACCTGGGAGGCAGCTCATGTTAAGGGCAAAACAGTGATGGGCACAGGGGCTGTGATGGTGCCCTCCTTCTTCTCTTTTAGGCCCCTCCTCCACACCTTCTTCTGAGACCCACACACCAATTAACCCCAGAATAGCACATCTGAACTGCCATCATTGTCTGTCTGGGTAGCCAGCACACGTGGACCCGGGCCAGCCATTGCAGTGGTAACTGATGCTGCCAGGCATCCTGAATGATATTGAATGCCTTTCTTCCCATCACATCCACATCACACAATCCACTGGTATGCCAGCTGGAGCATGGTGAGGACCTATTGACAAACACAATAGGGCTGGATCAAGCCTCCACGTACACCTGACTCACCATGAGTCATATCCCCCAAAGGACCTTCTCAGCTCACCATTGTTATCAATTAAAGAGAGTCACGTATGTCCGGCACATATGAATATCTGCGTGACAGCCAAGGTTGGGCACGTCCTTTGGCTTGGAATATAATTCTCCACTAAGAAGTCCACTGACAATGGCATGAATATAATATCCCTCCCAAAAGTAGTTACATTTTAATTAGGGATAACTTAAGACACCGCATCCAAAGAAATAATTGATGTTCTTTGAGCAATTCTGGTCATTCCTAATCTTCTTCAAGGAGTGGGTCTTAAGTTTGGCTGAGCAGAAGTCCTGATCCCTTCAAATTTGTCACTACTGTCTTCTTCATGGTGTAAAATAACATGACCACCATCACTCCTAGACCTTGCTTTTTCCCAGAGAAGCTCTGGCTGATAACCGGTAAATGCTAACCGAAGAGATGTTGTTATTAAATGTCATTGTGTTTATATCCATGTGTGTCTTCTGCAACATAAGATAAACAAACCAATCTTCCTCACCAAGCTTAGGGGGATAACGAACAAAAAATTAGAGTTGAGTAACCTGCCAACGTAAATATTTCACAAAAGTTAAGTGATGGTCGATAGAGCCAAAATGTGAGACTGGAGTGGGACTTTCCAACAAAGCTCTGCCTGAACTTATTCAATAAGCCTGAATACGTATTCAAACTTATTACCATTTTACCCCACCGATGAAATGAGCATTAATGTGAATTTGCGTATAAAAGCTATTTATTAGGATCCCATGCAATGTGCCAGGCATTGTATTAAATATTTTATATGAATTCTTTCCTTTCTCCTCAGAGCAATTCTATGAGATGGGGCAATTCTGCAAATGGGAAAACTGAGTCTCAAACAGGTCACACAACTTTGAACCAGGAATCAAACCCAAAGAGCATCACCCAGAGCCCATGCTCTTAACCATTTTTATGCCGCATTCCAGTCTCTGGGAAGACTCTGCGGCTCTGGGCAGTTACATTGCATCACCTCCGCCTCTCAGAGTCGCACAATGGCTCCCACACCTCCAGTTCAAGGTGAAACCTTTCTCCTAGTCTCAGAGCCTTTCCAGATCTGACCCATCCCCCCTCTGCATTCTATTTCCCAGTCTCAGACCTTCCATTCTAGACTGCACATTTTTCCCTGTTCCTACCCGTCACTCTCTTCCCTGCCACCCCTAAAACTAAACACACAGGCCGCCCTTACTCCCACTCCCACGCCTTCGGGCAAGCTATTTGCTTCCCTGGAAGGACTTCTTCCTACTGTTGGAGTCACTCCAAATCCCATCTCAAAACACCACATTTTTCCATAGCCTTTCACTCCCTCTCCCTCCTAGAAACTCCCATGGCCCTTTGGTCTTCTCTACCATTAATTTCAAGCTTAAATACAGCCTTGTGATGTTGGATAGCTTCTAATGCACACACGTTATTAGTCCATCTAGATTAGCCCACCTAGTTCCCAGTGAGCAGGAACTATCTCCTGGCACCCTGCCTCACCTTCACACCTAGCACAGCTCAGCTCCATGGCTCCGCTCGGCCCCAGCAAAGGCACAGGCTGGGGCCAAGAACCCCTAGAGCCTTCCAGCTGATGGGATGACAGTATACTAAGCAGGCAACGTACATGATGGTTTGTGCTTCATTACCATGACACAGCTCAGTCCCTGGAAGAAATCAGCCCACAGTAGACATGGTCCTCAGCTCTGACACCCACATGGCCACCTGTCACAGGGCATGGCCAGGCTTGTGGGAAAGCCTGGGAAAGAGTCAGCTGCTCCCGCATGTCAGAAGCTGAGGCAGAGGATGCTGCAATAGCCATTAATGTGGAAATCTGTTCCCCACGCTCCTCAGATCCTCTCAGATACTAAGCACTCAAAGGAAAAAATATACTATTGACAGTTTTATTTCTCTGATCCTTGAAGTTATACCTACTCATGATTTTTTTAATGGAAAATATGAAAAAGCATACAGAATAACATATCGCCCATTATCTCACCATTATCTTTGTGGGATATTCCCTTCCAGTCAATTTTTCATTGTATATCTGCCTGCCAATGGAGATAACAAATGTAAAGGCCCGTCCCAGCCCTCTAGTCTCCTGCAGACCAGTGAGGGAGACACACAAGGTAGCAACGAAGTGTCATACACCGTGAGACTGAGGCAAGTACAAAGGACAAGGTCATCAAACCTTCCACACAGAGGGAGAAGAAAGGACAAGGACTGAGAGAGAATTCGGAAAGGGCCTGGCCTTTGGTTCCCTCCAGGACAGTTACTGAGACCTGCATTGTGCCAGGGTGGCAGGGAACGGAGGAGACCCAGAGACAGGAAGTGACTTGTTCAAGGTCACTCAGCTAGTTAGCAATTTCCACAATACTTGTTCTAAAGATCACATGTTCTGAAGCCACAAGATTCTAAAGAAGACTTCATGCAAATAAGCCCACAAATCATGTGTGTGTATGTGTGTGTGTGTACCCTTTATCAGACTCTATGTTGATACAAAATAAAATGCCTTTATTGAAAAACCTCAAACTACTTGAATTGGAACGGTCCTGGAAAATCTGGGCCACAGGGTTTGGTCACCACATGCTTTTGCTCAATCCAACAGAGATTTCCTAAAATAGCCTTGCATTCCAGCAGGATATAAACCCTGTCGAGGATGCCTCAATCTGGAATCAAAGAGTCAGAGTGGCTGGAAACAGATCTGGCTCACTTCACCCTCCAACTAAAATAGGCTGCAAAACTAAACAATGTCATTAGGGAGAGAGAACTTCATTTCCCCAAACAGTCCTTTTAACCTAGAAAGCAAAAGGGCCTGGGCCATTAACAGCAAAACTAAGTCTTGCTAGTTTGCATTTTCTTCCTCAAAACTACCTTTAATACTTTGAGCCATGGGGGCTCAAGGCAAGGGAGGAGAAAGAAGACAAATTAAAATCAATTTTAAAATTAAGCAAAATAGCAAAAGTCAGCACAGGCAGACACATCCTCAGGCCCAGAATTCCACATGCTTCGAGCCCAGGGCTCACTCCATCCTGACAAAAAGAATGGCGAGTGCTGGGCTCTGTTCCGCCTGATTAACTCAACATTGTGCCGTAAAGGCCGGTCCACAAGGCTAGAACAACAACTAGAGGATCATCACAAAGCCCTCAGTGGGCAGTTAAAAATGAATTTGTCTGTTATGTTCGTAACATCTACTGAGCAACATCAAAGGGGCTGAGAGCACAATGGACTTTGTTGAGTCACTGGTATTAAGCAGGGTAAAAAATGAACATTTCCCTGCCTGCTCACTCAAAAGCCCAACTTGTGTTCTCAGAGTCTAGAAGAATAAATCACGCAAGCAAAGGAAAAACAATAATGAAGACATATGGTGTGACTCCCAAAAACCATCATGTGCCAGTTATTAATATGCAGCAAATCATTAATCATAGTGCTGATCACCACCTTTTGATGACTTTCTTGTCGGGACAAACTCAAATGCGTTTTCTTTCTCTTTTTCTTTGCAAGAGTAATTTCTTACGAAACCATTTAAGGCATTGTGACGGGCAGCACCTACAGAATGGCCTGCTGGTAGTGGGAATTCCCATCACAGTGAAAGCTCTTTCCAACCTCTGGAGCCGAGGAAGTGGGGCATTTGGCTGGTGTGCACAGCAGCGGCTCAGCATCCCTTCAGCTCACTGATCTTCCTGCTTTGCTTTATTGCATGTGCTGCTACTTTCCACACATTGCTGGCTCCAAACTTTCTTCTCCCCAGACTCCTTTCTTCTCATTCACCTTCTCTGCTACCTTCTGATTCTGTTTTTCTCTCCTTCCCAGCCTTCATTAATTCAGCAAATATATATTAAGCACCTACCTTTGCAAAACACAGCATCACATTTATCTCTCTTTGTAACACTCTGATACCCATTTTCCTCCCTAAGCAGAGCGCCCCGAGGGAGGAGGTGTGTAAGTTACCATGCAATATTTCAGACTTACAACAAATATACACAAAGAGTAATATAATGAGACATTTGTGTAACTACTGTCCACCTGAAAAATAAAACAGTGATACAACTGATATCTCATGTTCCCCACTCTGGTGACATCCCCCGCCCCAATTCCCCAAAGATAACCACTAAACTAAATTGGTTTTTATTATTCTCATGCATTTTTAAACATTTTACTTCACACGTAGATATCCAAACACACTATGTAGTATTGTTTTACGTTTTCTTGAACTTAATATAAATGGTTTTACAGCACATATTTTCTTCAGTATGCTCTTTGCTCTCTATTGTATAATTGAAGATCATCCGTGTTAACACTTGAACTCTAGTTTATGCCCTTGTCATCACTGTCTATTATTCCATTGCGTCAATGCAGCCCAATTCATTTGTCTAGTTTCCTCTTGATGGACAGTTAAGCTAGTTCCAATGTTTGTGTTATTATAGTGCCATCGTGAACATTCTTGCACATGGCTCCTTGCTCACGTTCCCCATATCCTTTACCTTCACCTGCACACTGAATAGCGGAGGAATTGCCGTTCCTTAAGTTGCCAGTGAAAGTCTTTCCGACAGAGCCATGTTTGCCTCAGCCTGAACTCTGGCCCTTTTTCACCTCATCCGTGACTTGAAAGGACACGGCCAGGCTACTTTGATCAGTGAGGCCCAAAAGACAGACTCCAGTGGGTGCCTCCCCCAGGCTCCCTGGCCTTCGGCTCTGCCTCTCGTCAATGCACTGCGGAGCCAGGGCGGTGGCACTCCCATGCTGTGAACCTGGCCGCAAAACCAAGTCGCTGCTATTGAGTTTTATAGGACACATCTGACCTGCTGTTTGTTGCCTTAGACAAAGGAGCCGATGCTCTCCTGAGAAATTAATTTGGATTTTCATTACATTTGAAATTGTAAAACAAGAATGAGCACATCTCAGCCTGGGTGGTCTGTTGCCCTAACTTATTTGTCCTAATCCCTCTCCCCACACTTGGGCTAGAAGCACCATTATCCACTCCTCCTCAGGGTCTGTCTGGGATGCCACCTCCCAGGCTTGCTCTGTTCTCTCGCTTTCCTTTATTTTCCGTCTCATCTCTTTTTTCTGTGCTTCCAGGTGTTATTAAATAATCCTCTCGATATGCCTTTAGGATTTACTATAAAGATACTTGAGATAAAATATCTGTCAGAACCAACCTGGTAGAATAAATGGAAATATGTGGTATGCGTGTTAGAATCTTCCTTCCAGCAACGGTTATTCCAGGACAGACGGGTTTCCAACTGAGGACAAATTCTTCTTTATCAAGACATTAAAATCATCCCCTTACTTCCTGAAAATCAAACCTCCTTTTTCTCAGTTGTCTGAATACTGAGGGTTTTTAAAATTACTTTATAAGATGCATGTGGAGAGTCTGAATAAAACCATGATAGGAATAAGGATGTTTGAGAAATAAGGATATTATGAAAGACTACCCAACTAATAACTAAGAGCAATAAAATGTTAATAGTTATAATCATAGGCATTCCCATGCACAGAAGACGAGGTTCTTTACAAAGAATAGTATCAACCAAGACAACATAAGGAACTACCAGTAGAGAGACTGTATAATGTGTACAACTGAAATATATAGTCCCAAAGGTCTTATATATTATAAATCTGGTGTTGAAGAAGAAGGCAATACCTTCTAAATTTCCCACTTGAGAACCCAAATGGATATAGAATTTATAACCATAAGCATGTAGGGAATGTTTGCCCCATAGACTATGTATTCCTTGATTTATACCCACACCCATACACAGACACAAAGCTCAGATGCACATGGAATGCGTGCCTGCAGATTGCAACTGCACTGGATTTTTGCAAGCTAACCACTACTTAAGCATTGCGGCGGTGCTGTTTCTTCATCGCTGGACCAATTATGCAATTGTTTTCTATTTAGTGAGCATTTACTTTAGCTACACATTGTGCCAGTTATTTTTTTTAATATATTTTATTGATTTTTCAGAGAGGAAGGGAGAGGGACAGAGAGCCAGAAACATCCATGAGAGAGAAACATCCATCAGCTGCCTCCTGCACACCCCCCACTGGGGACGTGCCCGCAACCAAGGCACATGCCCTTGACCGGAATCGAACCCGGGACCCCTCAGTCCACAGGCCGACACTCTAGCCACCGAGCCAAACTGGTCAGGGCGCCAGTTACTCTTTTATGAGGATTAAATACATGCCTAATTCATTCGCTCCTTATTTTTCTGAGGAGAAAAACTGGCACTACAATAGCTACACAACCTACTGAAGTTTCCTCAGTTAGTGAATGAATAGCAGGACCATCAACCAAGGCTGTCTGTCAGACTCTAAAATTGAAGAACTTAAGCACTACCATAACCTGACTCCATAGAAAAGATAACTATGGAACTCAATCTTTCAGTCCCCACAACACTTTGAATATAGTAGGTCTGGATGGATGGAGGATGGATGGATGGATGGATAGATGATAAACAGATAAATGGATGGTTGGAAATAAAGGAGCTTATATCAATGGAAAGATGAATTAATAGTGTTTTTTCTTGCCATGATAAGGGATGTATATAAACATACATCCTTCTAGACAAGGAGAGCCTCTATTATTACTTATAATAGATAGATGATAGATGATAGATAGATAGATAGATAGATAACCAAACCCCTTTATCTGTTTCATGAATTTAATTTCCTTTGTGAATTTCCTTTAACCTTTGTATCTAAATCCACAGAAGAGGAGGAAGTACTTAGAAATGGGGATTTCCTGAATTCTGCCTTTATACCCCAAGCTTGGCTGATGAACACATAAAAATAGCAAGGCCAGGGTTTCATCCTTTTGCAGGTCTGTCACACAAACCCTTTCAGCACAGCCAGCCACTCAGACCAGCATTGCCAATTGAATATGACACTAGGAAATTCAAATAAGGGAGAAAAAACCTGCAAATGAGCCACATGAAGCACAAGTACTAGTCCTAGGCCGGGGCTGACATCCAAACTGGAATCATACATGTACCGTGAGTCACAGGCTGGATACAAGCCAGGCGCTCTTGTGGAAACCGTAGTCGTGAGCTCCATAAAAGTATTTAAACACATCATGTAATGGATCTTCACCTTGCTGGAGTCCCCATTGGATTGATCCCATTTTGCAGATGAGGAAAGTAAGGTTCTGAGAGGTCAGGTCACTTACAGGACAGAGCCTGGATTCAAACCCTAGATTTAAAAGCTGGAGCTCTTTCAGATACACTGGACTCCTCGCAGCCTCTCTGGTCATAGTTCATCCATCTGTCACCAGCAGCACAGGGCAGCTCTCCGGGCACACAGGATCGGAGACCTCATTAAATAGCAGGGCAAAGACCCACATAAAATGTTGATGGCCGCACTGGGTTTTCCTCAGCGCCAAGTGACCGGGTGCGTCCTGAAGCTGATGACCATGTGGTTTGGGATTTCACCAAGACTGCTCAAAGTGCACGAACATCACCCACAGGAGCGTGGGGACTGTCGGAGGCGAGGAAATGGCCTGCATGATGCACTTTGTGCGCAGAATATGAAAGGCCCAGACCTGGGTCCAGCCGGTCTCCCTGAGGTGGAAATAAGTCTCTAGCACAAAGTGTTGAGCATGTTGATGCACATTCCTAGGAACCCAGCCCGTAGCTTTCACCCATTTCCAAAAGGGGGGCTGTGACACACACACTCACCCAAATATAGAGAGCACGGACTTAGCCACATTTTAATGGCCTGGGTGTGGGAAAGGCTTGGAGTCTGCACCTGTTTGGCACTCAAGGCCAAACACAGGCTGTTTCCTAAGCCTTCCGTGATTGGCCTTCCAGGAAATGCAGGTTAGCATCCTAAACGGGCCCCTCTCCAAGTTCTCACCCACGTTGGTTCCTGTCCAAAGTGCCTGAAGCACTTCACCATAAGCCACAGCGGTTGCAAAGCTGGGCTTCTGGGCTCTGCTCCTTACAAAGAGCACACCTCACAGCTCATTTGAAGGGTCCATGGACCTTGCTTTGAAGGCAGGTCCTTAGCTATTAGCCAAAGAACACAGATTCTCAAGGAAAAGAAGTTGGGGAAGAAGCACAGAAGGATTTACACTCAGAATGGACTCTAATGTGCTGAGAAGGCCCAAAGGCCTCGGCCCTGGTGGTCTGGCAGGCACTGTTTAACCAGAAAGGGGAAGGAGGGCCCTGTCAGGTCACGCAAATGTTATCAGGACATTGTGGGGTTCCCAGACACACACTGTGCGTCAAAACAGACCTCGAAAAATGTGGGCGTCAGGCAGAATGGGTGTGAGGGCAAGGGAGCCCACAAGAAGCAATGTGATGATAACCACCACTGAAGCCCAGAAACCAAGAAAAAAGCCCAGTGTCCTTGGGATGTCCCGTCACAGCGCGCCTGCCAGGAGGGCTGAGGGGTGCACAGCCTGCCCTCCCTGCCATCCTTCTGAACTCCCCCCCCCGAGTTCTAGGCAAAGGCCATGCCCCCTGACAGCTAACTATAAGGAAAAGAAACTTCTTTAAACTCAGTGGGGAAAGTTAAGATTTCCAGAACCAGTTTGAATGGCAGAGAGATTGCAGAGAGGATGTAAAAGGAGGAACCACCCTCTCTCCCCCCAATTGCCCCCCCAGCCCCGCCAAAAGTACCAGGCAGGGCAATGGCCTCAGCTGTAAACCTAACGAGAAATTCAAGGAGCAGAAAGACATGCCTCCAGGTGTACAATTTTTTTTAGCAGAATTATTTTTCAGGTTGTTTTATTTAAAGAAAAATGATTTTAAATATGTTACATGCAATAAACCTTAATATTTCAAGAAAAGCGATTTTAAATATGATGTTACATGCAATAAACATCAATTATTCAAGAAAAATGATCTTACATATAATAATACCAGAGGCCCGATGCACGAAACTCATGCAAGAGTAGGCCTTCCTTCCCCCAGCTGCCAGCACCGGCTTCCCTCCAGCTCATTTTAAGGGTCTATGGACCTTGCTTTGAAGGCGGGTCCTTCCCTCCAGCCACTGGCAGGCATCCAGGACCCGGGCTTCTTTCACAGCCCCGGTTTTGTCTGGAAGGTCATCTGGAAGGATGTCTGGTCTAATTAGCATATTACACCTTTATTATTATAGACTAGAGGCTCAGTGCACAAAATTCGTGCACAGGTAGAGTTCCTAACAGCTGCTGGCTGCTGTCTAGGGCCTTCCTTCTTTCCACGCCACCCCCTGGTGGTCAGCGCACATCATAGCAAGCAATCAAACTCCCTGTCAGTTGAACTCCTGAGGGGACACTTTGCACATTAGG
>NW_005356244.1:164093-180835 GCF_000412655.1 Myotis brandtii
TCTTCTTGTTTGGGGTTCTCTGTGCCTCCTGAACTTATGTGACTTTTTCCCTTACCAGGTTAGGGAAGTTTTCTACCATTATTTCTTCAAACATCTTCTCTATTCCTTTTTCCCTTTCTGCCTCTTTTGCCACATCTACTATTCTAATATTGTTACGTTTCACATTATCCCACAGCTCCCTTAAGCTGTCCTCCTGTTTTTTAATTGTTTTTCTTTTTTAGTTCTCTAATTGAGTGATAGTTTCAACTCTGTCTTCTAATTCACTTATTCGATTCTCAGCTTCCCTAATCTGCTGTGTATTCCTTCCAATGTGTTCTTTATTTGTGTTATGTCATTCTTTATCTCAGACTGTTCTTTTTTCATAGTTACTATATCTTTTTTCATACTGTTGAGCATTTTTAACATTCTTACTCTGAACTCTGTTTCAAATAAATTTCTTATCTCTGCTTCATTTATCTCTTCTTCTGGAGAATTCACTAGTTCTTTCATTTGGGAGTTGTTTCTTTGTTTTCTCATTTTGGTTGTCTATCTGGGTTTGTGACTATGTTTTAGGTAGATCCTCTATCCCAGCGGTTCTCAACCTGTGGGTCGCGAACAATGAAAATACATCCTACATATCAGATATTTACATTACGATTCATAACAGTAGCAAAATTACAGTTATGAAGTAGCAACGAAAATAATGTTATGGTTGGGGGTCACCACAACATGAGGAACTGTATTAAAGGGTCGCAGCATTAGGAAGGTTGAGAACCACTGCTCTATACATCCCAATCTCTAGTGCAGGACAGTGTTAAAGGCTGTTTCTGACTAATTGGATCAGGCAAAGACTCAAAGCCTCCAGAGAGCGCCTCTGTCTACAGACTAATAGGATTCTGACTTGAATTGCCCCCAGGCAATGGTCCTCAGGTGTGGTGAGTTTTTTCAACAGGGTGGGGCAGTTGCTTCTGCCTGGAGGCTAATTGTTATTTTTAATCTCTTACGTGGCCTCAGGACAAGCTGTGAGAGCAGAACCCAGGACTAGGGACTAAGGCAGTGGTCGGCAAACTGCGGCTCAGCAAACCACGGCTCACAAGCCACATGCAGCTCTGTGGCCCCTTGAGTGTGGCTCTTCCACAAAATACCGACTTCTGCGCATGGGCCACGAAGTTTCAATCGCACTGTATGTGCGAGCCCGCACATGGCATTTTGTGGAAGAGCCACACTCAAGGGGCCAAAGAGCCGCATGTGGCTCGCGAGCTGAGGTTTTCCGACCACTGGACTAGGGGGATAGAGCTCAGAAGGCAGACACCCCAAGTTACCTGGGCTGAGTTATTTCCTCACACAGCAGAGGACATCTTTCCCACATAGACATCCGCCTTGCCTGGGGAGAAAACAGTTGACACACCCTATTGGAAAACACCTTGCCCAGGTGTACATTTTTAATAAGAAAACCCACATTGTACGTACCAAAGCCAATCAACTAATTAGGAATGCCATCACTCTCACATGATATTATCCACTGGTCAATGTAATTTCTTTTTTTATGAACAAAGATAATAGAAGAGGCCATCTTTCAAGGTGGCCACTGACTCTTCCCAAAGCATGTTCTGGGTACATTTGCCAAAGAAATGACTTGTCCATGGGTTTGACACTCACAAACTGGATTTCACACTTGCCATTATGCAGAGCGATAACTTGTACAGGAGAGTGAAATGATCAAGTTCAGAAAACAGGAAACCCAAGGAGCCTGCTTGGTCCAGGGAGGGCTGTTTATAAACACAGGGACCCTGGAATCCTTCTGAATGCTTGCTGGCCCATCAGAAGGCACTGAATCCAGCACAGTTCAAATGTGGACGTAGCTGGCAGGTAGCTCTGGGCAGCTCTCTTCCAGTGCCTGTTCAGAGATCTGCTCATCAGAGCTAATGCTTTCAGAGCACTCGCTGAATACCAGGCACTGTGCTCAGTGCTATATACTCTATAAAAGTCCTTTCTCGCCCTGACCGGTTTGGCTCAGTGGATAGAGCATCGGCCTGAGGACTGAAGGGTCCCAAGTTCGATTCCGGTCAAGGGCATGTACCTTGGTTGCGGGCACATCCCCAGTAGGGGGTGTGCAGGAGGCAGCTGATCGATGTTTCTCTCTCATCGATGTTTCTAACTCTCTATCCCTCTCCCTTCTCTCTGTAAAAAAAATCAATAATATATATATTTTAAAGTCCTATCTCAAGCCTGTGAAGAGGACACTTCCATTACTTCCTCAGATAGAAGTGGAAAGTTGGCCTCAAAGGTCCCGTGGTGTGAAGGGCAAAGTGGGATCTACAGCAGGCATTCTGACCCCCCACATTCTGAATCTCCATGCATTTCTTCTGCCTCCTAGCCTGGGTTTACTGTGGACATTTTTAAACCAATCTGGGGATGCACAGAACATAACTGCTGTTGTAGTTGTGTGCTATTTAACACTTACCCTAACTTCCAACTAGCTCACTTAGGAATTCTCAAATCCAAAATCTATATCTTAAACTATCACCACTACTATTAATAGTAGTAATAATACTTGGCATCTGGGTGGAGAACTATACATTTATATATACACACCACTTCATGTCTATATTAAATCATGTTCTCACCAGATTCCCAAACGATCCTGTAAGTGGCAGTAGACTAGGTGTGAGAGATTGGCTTGGGGATAGAAGGATGGAACTTTGATCTTTCACCCTATTTTATTCTATGAGGCATTACTTCTTATCATAAGCACATATTTTGTATTTCTTTAAAATAGTCCTTAAAAATGTAAAAAATAAAAACTCTATGAGGTAAGTATCATGAGTATTATAGCCACCATGTTCTACGGCTTACCCAAGGCCACCCAGGCCTTCTAATTCTTAACTATTTGTGCAGGTCACCTACCAGGGATGTCTGTAATAGCTGCCTGAACTTCAACTTCTTACGGAATCTATTAGAGTAAAGGTGATTACAGTCTCGGAGAGGTAGGGTGACTCCCCTCAGAGGTCAGCCAAGGTGGGTGGAAGAGGCAGGGCTCCTACCCAGTTCAGTCTATGCCTGATATAAACTCCACAAACCCTTAGTTGGTAGCCTCCTAGGCCTAGAAACTCCTCTAGGTCTTGGAAAGACAAAGGCATTAAGAAATGATATCTGGTTTTGGCTGGGTGGCTCAGTTGGTTGGAACATCATCCTGTACACCAAAAAGGTTGCAGGTTCAATTCCCAGGCAGGGCACAGACCTAGGTTGCTAGGTTCAATCCCTGGTTGAGGTTGGGAGGGGCAGGAACCAATCTCTCTCTTCTCCTTCTCTCTCTCTCGCTCGCTCCCTCCCTCCCTCCCTCCCTCCCTCCCTCGTACTTGGGTACAGATTTTAAAAAAAGAAGAAAAATGATCTCTGGTCTCCTGAATTCTCACAGAGCAGCGAAAGCAGAGAAGTAAAGAGGATTAACAATACTGTGTGAGAGACTGGACGGTGGGTGCAGGAGGCAATGGCAGCATTTAATCAGTGTTTATTGGTCCTGCATCACACAGGCCCTGGGGATTCAGGAAGAGGAGGAAGAAGTGCTTCTGCTGGAGAAGCTCTCTAGTCAGGGCAGCAGACTGACTCCACAGAATGTGATCATCAGATAAGGTTTTAGTGGACACTGGAACAGAGCTCAGAGGGGCTCAGTGTGTGTGTGTGGGGGGGGGGGGGGTGGTGAGGAGAGGAACCCATGTTGCTGGGCAGCTGGCATTCCTAATTCCTAGGAAAGGCCCACAGTCAGCCATGCCCAAATGCAGCAGCCTCCCTCTGCCATGCACCACCTTTAGGGCAGCAGTCTCTCCCCCGAGACCTGAAAGAGTGCCGGTGGAATAACTAATCCTCCAACTTTTCCCTCCAGTTATGGTGGAATAACTAATAACGTTCAGGGGTTTACTTCACTTCAAAGCGGTTTTCCTAATTGTTGTGTTGTCCTTCTGAGGTCATCCTTCAGCTCTGTTTGTCTTCTCCTTATCATTGTTTTCCCTGCCAGGTCTCGTGGAGCCTTCAGAGAGAAACTCATTCAGGAATAGCCTCCTCCCCGAGAGCTCCATCAAAGGACCTCTTGCGTTCCCAGGGCAGCTGTAGGAACCACACCAGCTGCTCTCCTGGGTCAATAGGTCAAGCCCAACAAAAAGCCGAGCTCACATTTCTGACCCTGGTGGTTCAATAAACTTTAGAGACCATTTTGGGTATTGAGGTGACACATACAAAAAAGAACTAGAAATGTGATATTTCCATGACCATGCGACAGCAAAGTAAAATTCAAGTGGCTGCTAGTGGCTTTGAGTCAAGGGAGTGAACTAAAAAACATACCAGAAAAAGGAACACGTTTTTGAGACGCAAGGAGTTAGAACTGTGGATTGTAATAGATCCACCAACATAAGGAGGTAGTTCAAGTTTGGAGGCTATACATAAATCAAAGGGGATCTGGATCCCCAATCATCTTGAAGATGGGTAGAAAGGAAGAAGCATGGAAACATTTGCAGGGTCTCCAAGTGCTCTTCAGACGGCAATAACATAAATGCTCAGAATGAACACTTTCAACAGCTTGTTTCCTTAACGTAAGCACCGTGCCTTGCTGATGGTGGATTCTACTAAGCATTGCCTGAATGAATATTCTAGTAAGATTCTTTTCACTAAAAATAAGCTTTCATTGTAAAGATGGGTAGGTTAATTTCTAAAAGTAAACAAAATAGTAAAAACAGTAAGCTCAGGGGACAGCCCCAAGTGTCTCTGAGGAAGGCCCCAACCAACAATTCTTCTTTCACTCTTTTTTTTTTTTTCGAGGACAGGAAATTCAAAAGCACTGAGCCTGTGACAAAGGCAGCCAATCACTAGCTCAGGAAAGAAAAAGCCCATGTGGAGAAACACACGGCAGACCCAGCAGAAGGTGGGTAATAGGAGTTTGCTTCATGCCTTGTCTCTACTGGCCAAAAATTCTCAACTTTGGGAATAAGGATGAGCAATATAACCTGGTAGATCACTGTAGCAGAATTAAAACAAGGGCCAGGAGAGGGAACAGCCTGGTGGAACTCACATACCTTTGATTAATCATCTCCTACAAGGGCAATTTGAGGGAACATAGTGAGGTTATCAGCCATCAGTCATTACCTAATTCATCTCTCTTCCCTCTCCCCTCTGGCCCCACCCCACCCCCAAATATCATAGCTGTCTTTTTTATTTTCTCAGTAAATTCCCCTAGTATCAACCTCACCTTCGTTCTTTATGCTTCCAGAGATATAGCCAAAGCTAAGGACTGTGGTCAATTCCGGGGAGAGGGGACAATCAATAGGTGGTGCCTAGATAAAGGAGTGACTGGAGATAGAATAATCCCTCCTTTCCCCACAGCTGTCAGAGATCACTACAAAAGTGCTGAACTGAGGACAGCCCAAGATAGCACCAGGAGTGATTTGGACAATGGGGTGGTAATTGCTCTACGAAGGAGGACAACACTGAGAACAATGGGGCACATTAAGAACATTTATAACCAAGGGCAGTTAATCCCTTTTTCTGGGAAGTGTGGTGAGAGACAGGAGGTATTTCACGTCCTCTGATTTGGGGAACAGAGTTGCCTGCATGTGTGCATGTGTATTTTTCTAAAGGGAGAGCATAACTGTCATCAGAATCTCAATGGGTGCCAGAACCATCCTTTTCCCTTCCCCCATACAAAGTAAAAACTGTGAGGAGGCTGGCTACCCAGGAAACAGAATGAAATGTGAAACAATACACAATGAAAGAAGCCCAAAGCAGGACAACCAGGTCTATCCTCTGCCTTTGAGCACAAGTGTATGGCGGTTCTTGGCTTAGTGGCTTCATTTATCTTCTTCATTGGCCTCCATTCCAATGTCTTATAATCAGGAACTCCTTCTGGGTAAATCCTTTGTGCATAGTTTAAAAAGTGCATCCAGATTTCCAACAACCCCATTCAAGGCCTCCCCTCACCTGAAACCATCTCTTCTGCCCTAACGTAAACACCCAAGTCCCTGAAGAGGAAGACTTGAGAGTCCCCAAGTCTGCAACTGATTATCACTTACAAAAGGCTCAGGTCAATAAGTGTTTGTTCAATGAGTAAGTGAATAAATAGTGGGAAAGAACTTTAACATTTCATTATTTGAATGGACCACCAGGAAAATTATTCAAATTTCTGTTTAAACCTGTTTAGTTTTCAATGCATTGTTCAATGCAGTTATCTGAAGCTGAACTCAAAATGCAAAGCAGTCCTAGACTACTGAGAGGCAGAGAAATATAGAACAGACTCAGATATGGGAGATAAGACAGACTCAGACTGGAGTAACTGTATGTGACCTACATCAAGGAGGGTCATCTATAAAGGGGGGATCTTATTCTGGGTGCCCCAAAAGCCAAGTCTGAGTAAGTACTTGGGTGCAGAATATGTGGTTTATTTGGAAGACGATCCTAGGAAGTCAAAGAGAAGTGGTGAGACAGGGAAGCAGAAAAGACCAATAAGAGCATGCTATTGAGCTGGGTACTAACTACTGTGGGAAATTCTTCTAACCCCTGAGGGTCTTTCAAAGCAAACCTTGTAGACACTTCCTTCTGCAAGTGTGGTCCATGAGCCAGTAGCATCAGCATCCTCTGGGAGCAGGTTAGAAAAGCAGAATCTTAGCCAGCCTCAGAGCTCCTGAACCAGAATTTGTGTTTTAATGAGATCCCCAGGTGATTCTGGGGCACATTCGAGTTTGAGAGGTCACAGTGTTGAAGGCACTGCAGTGCTGAGCCTTGCAAAGACACAGGCTCTTGTCACAAAGACACAGGCTCATGTCTCTCGTTGGTCAAGGAAGCATTCACTCTCCTCCTTTTCCAGGCTGAACAGACCTCCGTGGCTTAGGAGGGAACCCTGCAGAAGAAAAGCAGGGAGGCTCAGCCAGCCCTGCTGAAGCCTGCATGCAGCAAACTGATGACCCAGGATAACAGAATGAGGTGTCGGGCCCCAACAGCACCTTCTTCTACAAGGCGGTTATAACACCTTGTCCACATGGAACTTGCAGACTTCAAACAAGCAACTGTATATAATAGACTTAGTTGCCCAATTGCTGTTGTAAGCACACTTACAACAACCAACTACCGGTTGGAAAGATATAACTAATATGATAATAGCCACCCAGTGCCTGTCTCTCTAACCTCTAAGATAAAGAGAGCACAGTCCTGACCGCAAGGGACTTACACCTTGACAGGGAGATAAGTCTTGGATACAAGAAGCAAGGTAAGACCAGGGCCACACATTAGGTAATAGCGCACAAGTATTAGCCAGGGTCCTTAAGTGAGCTTACTATGTACTAGGCACTAATAAGGACTATAAAGTGAGTGTCTGTGTGTGTGTTTTAACTCATTTGATCTTTACAAGAACCCAATAGGGTAGATCCGGTTATTAGTACTACCCAATTCGTCCTATTAGTACTATTTTACAGATGAGGAAATTGAGAGGCAAAGTGGCCACAAGCTTAACCTCCATACTACTTACCACTATTGGAGCCCCACACCAGCCCAGGACTGGTTTTCGGCACATTCTCTCTTTCCCCACTAACTCGCCAGCCAGGTGAGCAAGGTGCCTGCTGCTGTCCTCACTGTGGCAACCAGAGTGCAGCAGGATCACAGTTCAGAGCACAGCGGTGGCGGTGGCGGGAGCTCCACTGTAGCCTCCAGAGGAGCCACAGCCAGCGGAGCTCCTGTCCACCAACAGGTCAGGTAGGTGGGCAGTGTCCAGACTTAGAAGCAGGAATGCTGAGTCCTGAGCCTAGTCTGAAGCAGGTGAAGAAGCCATCCAGCCATTTAAGGTCTCGTTGTTTTCATCTAGAACCCAAAGCGGGTGGGAGTAGCCTCTACATGGCGCTGCTTTCAGCTCCCACTGCTACAGCCGATGACCTGCAGAGCCTGTCGTCAACTCTCAACCGTCCTGGCAAAACAGACATACTGCAAAAGCTGAAAGCAAAGGGAGTTTTCCCAATCTTATTGGCTATAATGCCCTTGCACCAAAGCCTTAAATACTGAGAGTTAAAGAAGCCACAGGCAAACTCAGAGTCCACATAATGAGATCTAGAAATAGTCTACAGATGTCACCTTCATATGCCTTTAAGGTATGTGTACTTTTAAAACTATCTAATTTTACAAAGCATTTGCACCTAAGTTAGCCTGGCCTTCCATTTTCTACTCTGTAAGTCTAACTGACTTGTTCTCTGTGACTCGATGTGGCCGTGGCAGTCCCTGCTCCGTCCATGGCCACCACATTACTTCTTCGCCAACTCGGCGATGCGGAACCGCTCCTGCCACCTCTCACCATGCCTGCCAGGTTACTCTGCTGCTGCAGTGATGCAATCTCCTTCCCGGTGTTTTAAATGGATCAAAAATCAAAGCCTATTTCCTAAAAAGTCACCCTCGGGGCTCCAAATTTCCAGAAATCCATCCCTTGAAAATACCAGTTGGACAACTTCAGTGCAAACAGAAAAATGCCATTCTGCAGGCTCCAGGGAAAATATTTATGAAGGTGCCCCATCCAATCAGTCCTCTCTTTGTCCCCACACAATCCTCCTCCTCCCTCAAGGGAGGATCCTGTGAATTGAGAGGAGGCTCAGCCCCTTAGAAAAAGCCCAGAAAGGAGGTGGTGTGAATAGCACATTGTTGCATTCTGCCAACCGGTTGGCCTCAAAGACCACAGCTCCATTTCATCATCTTCCTCTCCTACTCCCCCTTTCTTTTTTTCTTAAGCAGACAAGCCATCAGCAGGACTCTCAAAGTAGTTCAACCGTCCTTTTATAAGCATCTAACTTTCTAAAGAACACTGCGTCCACCGTATTTTCAGAGACGTAGAGATGCAAAGAGCACAGACCCAGCTCCTGACCAGCTAACCTCTAAGATAAAGACAGCACAGTCCCTGACCTCAAGGGACTTACAACCATGATAGGGAGATAAGGCTTGGGTACATGAAGCAATACAGCGTTAGGTAACAGCAAACTCACAGGAGAATCCGCAAGTGTTCAAAGGCAGAATTTCCCCTGCTCTCCCATCCTTCACTTGAACCAAAGTTATGTGCCCAGCTGAAGAGACTGCTCTCTCCTATAACCAGGCAGCAGAGACAAGGACCCTGGCCTCTCCAAGCAGCTTGAAAAGCAACAGCTGGGAGTTGGTACAAGCTAGGCTTGAGTACTTGGCAGAAATGGAAAAGACAGCATTCAAAGCCACAGACTTCACTCTCAGCATCCATTGACTTAAATTCCAGAGAGAGAAAAGGAAGAACGCCCTAAGAACAGGAACAAGACAAGGATGCCCACTCTCACCACTCCTGTTCAACATAGTCCTGGAAGTATTAGCCATTGCAATTAGACAAGAAGAAGAAATAAAAGGCATCCAAATTGGAAAAGAGGAAGTAAAACTGTCCTTATTTGCAGACGACATGATATTATACATACAAAACCCTAGAGACTCCATCAAAAAACTACTAGACTTAATACATGAATTTGGCAAAGTAGCAGGATACAAAATTAATGCCAAGAAATCTGAGGCATTTCTATACACCAATAGTGAACTTTCAGAAAGAGAGATTATAAAAACAATCCCATTTACCATCGCACCAAAAAAATTAAGATACCTAGGAATAAACTTAACTAAAGAGGTAAAAGACCTCTACTCAGAAAACTACAGGACGTTGAAAAAAGAGATAGAGGAAGACATAAACAGATGGAAGAACATACCGTGTTCATGGATTGGTAGAATCAACATCATTAAAATGTCCATACTACCCAAAGCAATCCTCTCAGCATCCATTGACTTAAATTCCAGAGAGAGAAAAGGAAGAACGCCCCCACACTGGAGGTGCTTAGGAATATACATCCAAGAGCTTCTAGGGCAAAAGTGACACATCCTTGAAATGCATTCATCCCCTGCCCTCTAGCACTATAGGGAAATGCATGCATCCCCTGCCCACTATAGTGAACATCACTCATTATTGACAGCAGTCGGCCCGAGAAGAGCTGTGGCCTTGGTCCTGTCCTCGCACAACACTCCAGGAAGCTACTCCCAGTTGCCACATTAGATGGACCCTCCTTCTGTCCCAGTTAGTTTAAGGAGTGAGGACACCTGGGGCTGCTACCTGGGTCCCCTCACCTTCCCACAAACACCTCATGCTCATTGGCACCTCCAACTCATCACATGGCAGCGCTTTGTACTTGAATGTTCTTCCTTCTGTTTTTTTCAAAGCAGAATTATCCTTGGAGACCAGGCTCAAATTCTATCTCCTCCCAAGAGCACCCTTGGATTGCTCCAACCCTCCCTAACTTCCCACCCCTCACATTTCCCAGGGCTGCCTTCTGATTCCATACAATGGAGCCCTGTCCCGGGCCCTCCAGTTTTGTTCCTTATTACTCTTCTGCCTCTACCAGATTTTAAGTTTCCAAACTTTTAACAAAATTTTTATTCAGCCCAGCTGATCTGGCTCAGTGGTTGAGCATCAACCTATGAACTAGAAGGTCATGTTTCGATTCCAGTCAGGGCATATGACCGGGTTGTGGGCTCGAACCCCAGTGTGGGGTGTGCAGGAGGCAGCCGATCAATAATTCTCTCCCATCACTGATATTTCTATATCTCTCTCTTCCTCTCACTTTCTCTCTGAAATCAATAAAAATATTTTTTAATTGTATACAAAAGAAACCTAACACAGGACATTAGGCATATAACAGAGTACCAGTCAGGGCATATGACCAGGTTGTGGGCTCGAACCCCAGTGTGCGGTGTGCAGGAGGCAGCCGATCAATAATTCTCTCCCATCACTGATATTTCTATATCTCTCCCTTCCTCTCAATTTCTCTCTGAAATCAATAAAAATATTTTTTAATTGTATACAAAAGAAACCTAACACAGGACATTAGGCATATAACAGAGTACCTGGTGAAGAGGGAATTTGGGGGGGGGGTGTTATTTCCGTGAGGGGGTTGTAATTTTAGTTTCTAGAAGCAGAAGTTGTCATTTCCTTTGGAGCCCCCTTTATGTGGGGAAACTCCTAGGCCTTTCAGTTTCATCAGTGAAAGACCAGTCCCCACCCATTGGCCTTGGAGGAAACTCTGAGGTTTTCTAAACTGGCACGTATGTGCTATAGAATGAGATGTACAGTGATCCCCCAAGCCACACCGTGTGCCTGAAAGCAGAAGAAAAATGGCTTTTCCTAGAGAGAAATTCTTAGTGAACTGCCAGCTCTCCCCAGTCCCTAGCCCCAGCGGGGTCATTTCAGAATAAATGGCTGAGAAATGAGAAATGGGGTGCAACACTAGGCTGCACCATGGAGTCTGCCCCTGGTTAGATGTCAGGAGGGGAGGAAGGGGCCTGCATCTGGGCTTGGAGCAAACCGGGAGGGGCTGGCTCTTCCTGGAGGTCTTGGCCAGGGTAGCAGGGGTGGCAATGAGCAGAGAAACCTGCAACTGAGTTAGATAACCAGGGTCTCGGCAGTGATGTGATTAGAGTGATGTTATTTGGCAATGATGATTCACCCTGATGGCAGTGAACTTGGGTATCCTGAACCACAGTAGCCAGGCTGAGTCCTGGGACAGGGCAGCAACCCTGGAGGTCAAGAGCATCTTGGAAGAAAATGGACTTCCCCTAATCCAATCAATGGGGGGAAAGGAGAAACGGGGTCAGTCATGTTCATTGACTATTAATAGAGATGACTATGGGTAATTCCGAGCTGCAGCTGGTGATCTGCTTCAAGCAGGCAACACAGAGCGGGGTCTTCCCTAGTGTACCCTCTCTCTTCTTCTCCCCGGTCCCAAAGGGCACCAATTGAAAACCATAAATTCTTTTTTTTTTTTTTTTGTACAGAAACAATGTATATTAATGGGCTATTCCTCGAGATATAACAATCATGGAATTAAAGGATTGTATAACATAATGTTTTTTAAAGCCATAAATTCTAATCCAAACCCTTATTTTATACCTAAAGGAAACTGGGCCCATAGGTAGAGAAAATTGCTTGAGAACATATACAAGTCAAAGACAACACCAGGAACTGCACCAGTCTCCTGACTCCCGGTCCAGTACTCCCTCCAGCTCAGCACAGGGCCTTCGATTCGGCGGGCAGCAAGGCTTCCCCAAATGCCCAGCATGCTCCCCGCCCTGTACTAGGGCTGATGGAATATCCAGATGTGTCTGATATGTGCCTGCCCCCCAAGAAGCTTCAGGATCCTGACTTCAACCTCATGCTATGGGTGGCACTGAAATTAATCTTCTTACTTTAGATGTGTACCCTCTACATTCATGAACGAGTAATGTAACATTGGTCTTACTACCACTGGCCTACCTCAAGAGACTTTAGCAATCCTCCTCCCCCAAGTATGGCTGCCAGATAAAATACATGCATTATTGCATTGAACACACTTATACAGAAATTATGCATTGTTCTCCAAAATTCAAAGTTACTGGGCATCCTGTATGTTTGCCCCTATGTCTGGAAACTCCACTCCCATTTCAGGTATTGGGAGAGCTTCCATACCACTGACCTTTCCTTAAGTCCAACAGTATGCCAGGGTAGTGATGCAGAGACAAGACACACAGGGTTATCAGTGGGGCTGAGCAAAGTCTTGGAACATGGATGGATGTCCAAGTCCCTTCCCTTTTTCTATTATCCCACAGGTCTGTGCTGCTCTATATTCTAGCCAATTAGAAAGGAAGGAGAGCGATAAGGGAGGGCAGGCAATTCCTTGTAAGGAATGATTGTGGACTTCTATTCACATTCCAAAATCAGCCACACCTAGCTGCAAGGGAGGCTGAGATATGTATACTCTAGCTAGGTAGTCATTACCTTCTACAAGGGGGCATGATTGCCTTATTAAAAGGAAAAGGACACAATGATCATTCCCTGACATAAGTGAACAGTCTGAAAAATTCAAAGCCCACTAGAGTGCACTAGCTATATAAAACCATCCGTGATGCAATACAAAGGTGAGTAATGCAAATCAAACTTTTATAAGGACTTCAAGGATGGAAGAGATGTTGGAAGGTTTGTGGTGCAGGTAAAAATTCAGCTGGGCCATGGAACGCCAACCAATGGCTGGACTGAGTAGATTGAGAGAAGCTATACTTTCATTTCATTGGAAGGTGATTTTTAACCAGTCTCCAATACCAGTGGGGACATCCACTTATTCTAACAATGGGCTAGGAAAAAATCTAGTCCTTGATACAGATGAAGCACAGACTCAGACATTCATATCTCAAGTTACTTTGCAAACAACATATTACACCTCAGGCCTCTCATTCTTTCCGGTTTTACAGGTGTGTACTAGAAGCTAAGCAACTAAAACTTTGTAAGGAGATAAGAATTAAGTTCAATTTCCTCTTGCAGCCCTCCTCCCGAACAGTCATTTCCTGACGGATCTCAACACACTGTTAATCATCCCCACCCCATTAAATCTATTTGCTTTCATAATATGTTCCTAATCCAGTTGAGCACGGACAAAACATTGGATCTGCTTCCCATAAATTTCACTTCTTATTTTAATTCCTACTTCCTTCACCTATTTTCCCTGGCTTACCTTTCATCTTCTCCTCCCTAATCTTTAGTTTCCTCATGATCTGGGATACACTGGGCTCAAAGAAGCTGTGACAATGTCCTCTCTTCTCATCAGCCCACTCCCACCTCTATCCCCAGCTTGATCCTACACTCCACTGGTTCCCAGCAGCAGTCTGATCTCAGGGTTAAAAGCATAAGAACTCTAGGGAGATATTTTGCAGGCAGAAACAGCTATGGCAGGCTCCCTCGTCCCCTCCTTCAATGCCCTCTGTAACAACAGTTTGTAGCAGGTGTAAAAAGTCACACCCAGCTCATCTTCTTTCTGCAGCACAAGGACAAAAGGACAAGAATCAAGGGCTGGTACAATCCTAGTCATTCTCCTTGTTCGTGCTCTCTTGCTGCCATGGCATGAGAGCCCAGGGAGAAATTAGCTTCAGAATTATAGCACGAACACCTTGGCCTTCTCTAAAATGAATGCTTCTGAAATGCCCAGTAGACAGATCATTAAAACCGCCTTAGGCATTGTTACAGGAAGGCCTCTGAGGACCACAAATCTTGACACGGAGTACAGCCCTGATCCAGTCAGCATTTCCACAGTGCACTAATGGTTGGTGAAGGAGTTAGCAAGGTGGTTCTACCAGCCTCCCCAAAGTACCTGTTGGGGGTGGGCTGACCTTGAACAGCACATGCTTCCTCCATGAACCTCAGTTTCATCTGTAAAAATGAAAGGATTAGACCAGCCGTGGGCAAACTACGGCCCTCGGGCCGGATCCAGCCCGTTTGAAATGAATAAAACTAAAAAAAAAAAAAAAGACCGTACCCTTTTATGTAATGATGTTTACTTTGAATTTATATTAGTTCACACAAACACTCCATCCATGCTTTTGTTCCGGCCCTCCGGTCCAGTTTAAGAACCCATTGTGGCCCTCGAGTCAAAAAGTTTGCCCACCCCTGGATTAGACCAAAGCCTACCAGTCTGATTATTAAGGAGATGGTTTCAGTCACTGGTCCCTCTGGACATTCCAAAGAGTCTGATTCCTGGAACCTGAAGGGATGGTTTAATACAGGGTGGTCTGGCCTTGGGAAAATTGGCCAAGAGTCCCCAAACTGAAATAGACTCATGGAGGCATAAAAGCCATTTAACCTGATATTTAACTAGGCAATGGGAGTAGATATCGCTTAGGTGTCTGCTCAGCTTGCCAGAAACCCTTTTTCTCTTGAAGTCCCCTCAAGCAGATCACATGGGTGGGTTTCTCAGCAGCAGTGTTGGTGACCCTGCTCCTTCTTTTTTTTTTTTAATATATTTTATTGATTTTTTTACAGAGAGGAAGGGAGAGAGATAGAGAGTTAGAAACATCGATGAGAGAGAAACATTGATCAGCTGCCTCCAGCACATCTCCTACTGGGGATGTGCCCGCAACCCAGGTACATGCCCTTGACCGGAATCAAACCTGGGACCTTTCAGTCCGCAGGCCGACGCTCTATCCACTGAGCCAAACCGGTTTCGGCGACCCTGCTCCTTCTGATGACCAGGCCAACATTAGACATTCCCCCAATGAAGAGCCAATCAAATTCTGTCTCCCAGGAATTCAGAACTGGGATTGTGAGGCTGCAAGCCAATTTCCACCTAGGACAGGAAGTGTGTTTATGGGCTGCCCTGAGTTAAGTCAGAAAATACATGTTCATTCTGTCTAGCCTTTGAACTTTAATATCTGAGGTGCTCAGCCCTGACCGGTGTGGCTCAGTTGCTTGGGTGTCATCCCATGCACAAAAAAGTTGCTGGTTCCATTCCCGGTCAAGGCATGTGCCCAGTTTTGGTCTCGGTCCCCAGTGGGGACCATGCAGGAGGCAGCCAATCCATGTTCCACTCTCACATCGATGTTTCTCTCTCTCCCTCTCCCTTCATCGCTCTAAAAAATCAATAAAACCATTAAAATAAATAAATATGAGGTGCTCATTCTTAGGGAACTACAATTGCCTAGGTGTGTTAGCCAAACAAAACGTTTACCATTTCTCCTGGTGAAACAGAATTTTTAGACTGGAACCCGGATTCTTTGTCCACCAGGGAGTCAAAGAATGAATCCATGGACAGAGAGTAGTATAGCAATGGTGGAGATTTATTGAAGAACAGGTACAGACTCCCACGTAGGGAGAGGGAAAGAGTCCCACGGAATGGACTCCCATGTGGGGAGGGGGAAAGAGTCCCCCCCCCACTTCCTGTTTCCATGGTTTATAAAGGCTGTAGTTCCTGTATCCTGATATCCCCTCTGATTGGTCAATATTCCTTTTTGAATTGGTTACTATAGTGACTCCTGAGGCCCTCCTCCGTCATTGTCCTCCTATTCCTTCTGGGCTTTCTCCTTCTCCTTCTGGATAAAGGGCTTCCTTCCCTTTATTTGTAAATATCGACCTTTTGCTGTTCCCAGCCCCCTCATTCCATGGAAATGTACCTGTTGCAGCTTTTCAGCTTCCCTATTCTATGGAAATATACCTTCTGTTGCTCTGCAGCCCTGTGCTCCTTCCATGGTCCTCTTAATTTCTAAAATTTCCTAAAACCTGTCTTTTCACCCCCCAAAATTCCTGTTTCACTGGGACGTGATACACTGGGATTTCACTTTAAAAAAAGGAATTGTGTAACCACCGTTTGGTGCCAAAAGAGCCTCTGCGATTTGCCTGGCTTGGAGGGATGGTGTGGGGCTTTAAGCATACAGACCAGCTTGGCAGGCAAGAGCTTAAAGATGGCATTGAAGGTAACTTCCTGAACTGATGATTCAGAGCTGGGAAGGTAAAGCATTTCATTGGTTCACCTTACAGTGGCCTCTGTAGCACTTGAATAACATGATCCTGGTGCCTACCGCAAATGAGAAGGCTAATGAGATTCATCTGGAAGCTTTGCCATAGACCAGTGGTTGGCAAACTCATTAGTCAAGAGAGCCAAATATCAACAGTACAACGATTGAAATTTCTTTTGAGAGCCAAATTTTTTAAACTTAAACTATATAGGTAGGTACATTGTTATTAACTTAATTAGGGTACTCCTAAGCTGGCCTTTACTAAAAATGTCCTCACTCTGATTGAGGTACGTTCGCTGAGGTCGACCCCTCAGATTGAGGACGTTTTTAGCAAAGGCCAGCTTAGGAGTACCCTAATTAAGTTAATAACAATGTACCTACCTATATAGTTTAAGTTTAAAAAATTTGGCTCTCAAAAGAAATTTCAATCGTACTGT
>NW_005356244.1:180851-185246 GCF_000412655.1 Myotis brandtii
AACAGAATTTCCAGAGGATGAGGCCCAGAAATCAGGATTTTAAAGATTCCCAGGTGATTCTAATGTGCAGCCAAGGTTGAGAACCACTGCCATAGACTTTGGAGGCCAGGGGGAGGCCAGGGCTGGGCAGTGAGGAGGCATCAGAGGTGCTGATAACAGGGACCGGGCTGTAGGGCACTCGTGTCAGCCAGGCAGACAGAGAGGATGTTTTCTGCTGGTGGAGAAAGGGAGTTGCTTCCTATCACTGGCAACCCAAGAGCCCCAACATACAGAACAGATGCTTTACAGTTAAGATATGATCTGAAGGCTCCTTGGGAGTCCATGAGAACAGGTCAGAGAGGATGATGCCTTGCGGCCTGTGAGTCTGTCGCTGAGACAATGCCCAGACAAACATTTGCGTCACAACCTGCCCCCAGCTTCCCCTTTTCTGTGCTTCAAAACAACCCTTTCAGTTATTCACAGTATATTGTTTGCTACCACTAGTCGCACCAAGTGGCTTCGGGGAGAGAGCTGTTGGTAGGTGTTAGGCTTGCTTGTGACCTGGTGCCATGAGCTAGAGCAGCTGTGGGCAAACTATGGCCCGCGGGCCGGATCCAGCCCGTTTGAAATGAATAAAACTAAAAAAAAAAGACCGTACCCTTTTATGTAATGATGTTTACTTTGAATTTATATTAGTTCACACAAACACTCCATCCATGCTTTTGTTCCGGCCCTCCGGTCCAGTTTAAGAACCCATTGTGGCCCTCGAGTCAAAAAGTTTGCCCACCCCTGAGCTAGAGACAGCCTGATGGGTGGAATGGGGAAAAGGAAGCCAGGACTTGGGACCAAGAGGTCCAGTCCCCTGCTGTGTGCCCTTGGCAAGTCCCTGACCCTCAACCGGCTGTCACTTGACCCCTCTGTAAAAAGAGGAGGGAGGTCAGGTGATCGTCCAGATCTGAGGACCGGAGGGTATGGCTTCCTTCATCTCCCTCTCCTGTCTCATGACCAGGTCCTGCAAGAATCGCTCCCAGGAAAGGTGTCTGAGCCTTTCCCAGATGCCGCCTACCCAACGAGCAAGCTCTGATTGGAATTCACCCCACACTCCTTCCCTCTATCCACACAGAAACGCTCGTTTGAATTGATGAGACGAGGACTACCCGTGCGGGCTGCTCTGGCAACAGACAGTTGAGTTTATTGGAACTGAACACCAGGCTTTCAATTCACGTCAGTCTGGGTCCTGGGATTTGCATGATTGCGCATTCAGAGACAGGCACCTGCACTCGTCCCGGGCCCGCGCTCCGCTGAGCAGCCCCAGCTGCTCCACCTGCCTGCTTAAACAGGGCCTGCCGAGCCCTTGCCGGTTTGGCTCAGTGGATAGAGCATTGGCCTGCGGACTGAAGGGTCCCGGGTTCGATTCTGGTTAAGGGCACATGCCGGGGTTGTGGGCTTAATCACCAGTAGGGGGCATGCAGGAGGCAGCTGAGCAATAATTCTCTCTCATCATTGATGTTTCTATCTCTCTCTCCATCTCCTTTCCTCTCTGAAATCAGTAAAAATATATGAAAAAAAGTAAAGACTTAAAAAATAAACAGGGCCTGCCGAGTTGAGCTGCCCTCCAATTGGGGGCAGGGATACACCATCATGAGAGTTCCTACCATCAGGGATAAGATTCTAGAGTCTTCCAAGGGAGAAAAATAAGACACATTCAAAGCAATGGACCCAGGATGGCACTGGAGTTCTCACCAGCAACACTGGAAACAAACAAACCAACAAAAAATGGAGCAACAGTCCTAAAGTTCTCAGTGAAAACCATTCCCCACCCAGATTTCAAAATCAAAACAGCATTAAGTGTGAGTAAAATAATCATTTCAAAACAAATAAAGTTTTCAAAACATTTACTTCCCATGTACTCTTTTCGAGGAGGCTATTTGAGGATGTGCTCCATCAAAATTAAGGTAGTAACCCGATGGTGTGCTGTAGCTGGCTCCTATCAGCCCACAAGGGGATCCCTTCCCAATTCAGAACTCGATTATTAAATTAGGTCAACTTGACTGGGCCGAGAGGTGCCCAGATTAAACATCATCTCTGGGTGTGTCTGTGAGGGTGTTTCTGGGTGAGATCAGCACTTGAATTGGACTCAGTATAACCTCCCCCTCCCCCATGTGGCCAGCATCATCTAATCTGGGAGGACAAAAAGGCAGAGGCAGGAGGAATTCACCCTTTGGCTTCCTGGCTGCCTGCTAAGCTTGGACAGTGGTCTTTTTCTGCCCTTTGCCTGGAATTTAGACCTATGGCTCCCCTGGTCTCAGGTCTTCACACTCAGACTGAACCCCACCACCAGCTTTCCTGGTCCTCCAGCTTGTAGAAGGCACATGGTGGGAATTCTCAGCCTCCATCATCACGTGAGCTCATAATAAATCTCTTCAGATAGATAGATAGAGAGATAGATAGATAGAGAGATAGATAGATAGATGTCAATATGTATCTATCTATCTATCTATCTATCTGAAGGGATGATTTTTGAGGAAAAAATATTTATATTCATGTTATGTTTCTCTGGAGAACCCTGACTAATAGACCAAGTTTAGCAACGTACATTGGTCACTTAAAATCAGCTGAAGTGGGAATAACCACAGAAAACACAACACTACAAACTAGGGCTTCCTCCCTCTCCAGAGCTGCCACCCCACCCCCAGGTGGTCCTTAAACATTTATTAGCACCCTACAGGAAGACACCAAGAAAGAGACGAGGAATCCTGGAAATAGGAACTCCACTTAGGAGAAAATGGAAGTGAATTCCACAGATAACGATGAAGAGAAATCCAGGACAGCTGAGGAGAAAGTGGATAGAGGGTTCTAGAAAAGGATCTCCCAAAAAGGGGACTGAAAAATTAGCTGGTAGTTTCAACCACGCTAAGAAATATTATTTTTAAACTCTGGTAAGGACTTTAAGGACATATTAATAATAGGTGCAAATGCAAACAAAAGGGCAATTATTAACTACAGGAAAAAGAAAATGTTTCACTCTAGTACACGTTTAATTCAGCTGGGACAATGTCTACATCAGCGGTTCTCAACCTGTGGGTCGCGACCCCTTTGGGGGTCGAACGACCCTTTCACAGGGGTGACCTAAGACCATCGGAAAACACATATATAATTACATATTGTTTTTGTGATTAATCACTATGCTTTAATTATGTTCAATTTGTAACAATGAAAACACATCCTGCATATCAGATATTTACATGACGATTCATAACAGTAGCAAAATTACAGTTATGAAGTAGCAACGAAAATAATTTTATGGTTGGGGGTCACCACAACATGAGGAACTGTATTAAAGGGTCGTGGCGTTAGGAAGGTTGAGAACCACTGGTCTATATAGTCATAGTGATGTAGATACCAAATGTTGATCTAATTAAAACTGTTCTATAACTCTATCAGTAGAATATAAGGAGGGGAATTGGATAAGATAGCAGAATACTCTCTAAATCTATAGAAGGAAAACAATAGAGAAAACTTAATGGGGGGAAAAATTGCTATATGAGCATGTTCTACAGAAACAAGGAGACAAACATCTGAAGAAACCAGTAAAAAGACAATTGTAACTGGTTCCCTCTGAGAAATGACAGGTATGGAGGTTGGCAGGGGTCAGGCAGGCAACTGTCATTTCCTGCCTCATCCTCATAGTACTATCTTACTCTGTGACTCCCCCACTAATGACTCTAAACAGACAAGGAGAGGAGGCAGCACCATATCGTTAGAATTAATCAGCCTCAGGCTCTGTGGGCTAAGATGAAGAGCAAGGCAGAGTGAGCTGGGGGGAAGAGGGAGAGCCCTGGACACCCCTGTGTTATAGATCTGGGAAAGGGAGAGAAGGGAACTATCAGAAGGAAAGAAGAAATGAAAAGGGTAAGCACAATAAACTATCTGGAGTTAGTCAGCTAGGATTTTCTAAAATTGAGTCAGCTTCCCTCTGAACTGTTCCCAAACAAGGCTGCTAGCTATAAAACCCAAAGTTCAGTGGACAAAAAGTATTATTGACAATAATGTAAAACACATGATACAAAAGTGTCCAACCATAAGGAATGGCTTAAATAAAAATAGTATGTCCATATATGGAATACTGGGCAGACATCTGAAAGGCTGCTTAGAAGGCTATGAAATGACATGGAAAAGCATTTACAATCCAATGTAAAAGAACTAAAAGGTAGAAAGAGTGTACAACAGCATATAGTTTATGCCTTTATTATAATTACATATGCAAAATAAAAACTACATACATACATACATACACACACACACACATGTGCACAGAAAAAAAAACTAGAAGAATACAACTGGTAAGTTATGTTTAATTTGTCCATATTTTTAAATTACTTATATTGCATGCATACAAGTCCTTCCAATGGACGA
>NW_005356244.1:185305-212952 GCF_000412655.1 Myotis brandtii
AGAGGTCAATGGAGAAAAAGGAGACATGTTACTACTATTGTAATACTTTAAATAAGAAAATAAAATTCAAATAAATAAGTAAATAAATTACTTATATTGAACATACATTCCTTTTATAATAAGAATAAAACAATAAAAGTTGCTACTGTTGCTTTAAGGGTTTAATTACTAAAAGCAATGGCACAATCTTGGATACAATCCCCCTCACTTACTCCTGTTTCTCACTCCCAAGCCATTTGCCACCTAGATGGAAGAGGGGACTCTTGCCCAGTAATAGCTAAGTATAGTGGTTAACTTCCCAGCCACCCCTGCTCTGAGACAAACTCTGTCAATGTCACTGTCACTCGCTATGGCCAAATACAAAACCTTTACCCACATTTCAACTTTCATTGCAATGCATTCAAATTATGAAAGATTGGCACATTAAAAGAGTGTGACTATCATTTGTATTGAAGTTGGCCAACCTTGCTCCATCAGCAGAGCTTCAGGAACTGTCTTGATATCAAGTTTATTTTTTAGTAGCATTCCAAATTTGGTCATTTCCTTCTAAAGCTATCAGGCAACAAACAGACATCCAAATGCAATGTGCCAAAATGCTGGTTTCCAAGTTAAAACAGAGCTCTTAATTTGGTCAACATAGTAACTAAAAGGAGTTACTCCCTCTCCATTGGGGGGGAGGGGGGGATATAAACTAGGACAAATATTCAGGAAAACAATTTGGAAGTATGTATTTAAATCTCAAAAATGGATCCAGTATCCCTCTTCTGGGAATATAATCTAAGGAACCAATTAAAATTCAGGGGGGAAGGCACTGCAACATTATAATGCAGACCAGAGAAAGTGTTTGATCCCAAGGGTGGGATACTATACAGCCACTGAAAAAAACATGTTTGCAAATAATTTTAATAAAAATAAAGGGACATGCTTACCATATCATGGTGGTTGAAAAAAAGGATTCCCAATTGTATAATCTCAATATTTAAACAAAATGCATAGCATGAAAACAGTGCATCAAAACATTAAACATGGTTATCTTGAAGCAGTGAAATTATGGGTAACTTCCTCCTCTTATTTCGATATTTTGTTTTATCAATTTTGTATAGTAATAGCTGAGAGATTGAATGACATTCCAAAATTCACAAAAACTAGTAAGTGATGATGTTGCTTTAAATTGTGCATTCCGAGGTGTGCTCATACACGGGCTCTCTAGAAAACAAAGAAACAAAATGTACCTTGATTTGCAGCATTGCAATTTCCATGGTGTAAATACTCCCGCTGTGGTCAATTTCCAGCTACAAACAGCCTGCCTCACACAGGGGGCCTGGAGCAGGGATGAGGTGAAGGAACACCAAGGACAAAAGTGAAGATAAGAATGAGTTACTCTAAGCACATTACCCAACCCCCCACCTCCACCCCGCCCCTACCTCCAGGCTTCCCTTCCACTGTTGGAACCCAGCAAATGAGAGTCACTTTACCTGTAGCCATGATAAACAAAACCCATCTAAGAGTAAAGTTTTTCCAGTCCCCAAGATAGATTCCAAAAAGCTCAAAGGTCCAAAAGCCAAGGCAAGTCTAAATGGGTTAAAAGCTGCGATCACCCAGGTACGACCAAGAGCAAGTAGCAAGGGGGCTGAGACCAGCTGCCTCCAATTTTATTCACTCCCAGAGTTGGAGGTGGGATAAGGGGTGGGTTAAGCACTGGGCCCAACACTTTACGGAGCTTTAGAATCACCTGGGGGCTTGGTAGACACAGATCACTGGGCCCATGGTCTTTGTTTCTGATTCGCTGTAGGTCTGGGGCGGGGCCAGAGAGTGTGCATTTGTAACAAGCTCCCAGGCCATACACTGTTGGCCCAGAGACCACATTTTAAGAACCACCGGCCTGGACATTATCAGCAAAAAAAAAAAAAGATCATTTCAGCAGAGGAGTAGGTAGATGATTCTACATGTAGATTAGAGGAAGGAAGACAGATTCTGTTCCTTCTAAACACACAATTATGATGGTTCTCAAGACATGACTTAATAATTTACAGACCGCTAAGCTAATTTTATTTTCATCAGATTGACTATATATTTAGGAGCTACTGCAAACTCCCAGCAGCCTTCAGACCAGTGTAGCAAGAAAGGAAACTTTGACATCATTTTGAGTAATTTACATGTGCAGGATGTAGTTGAACCTCCTAGAAAGAAAGAGGTTATTAGAAACCAGAACTCAGAGTCAGTTGCCCCAAACCACTTAGTCTTCGAAACAGTGTAGAAATCTGATGGCAGTCATGGGTCTGCTAATGCGACTGTGGTTTGTTACCTACACTCAGAATTAAAGGACATGCAATTTTCAATTAGAGGAATTCAGAATTCTAAATACGGACTCTTTGGGGGAGGAGGGGGTTCCATGGACCCCGGTTTAAGTAAGGTCAAAGTCTAAAGAAATCTTCATGCCACTCAAATTTACAGTGTTATCTTATTTTTCATATTTCTCTAAAAAGTATGGCTACGTGATTCCTTGCCTATTTTTATTTTAAAACTTTTAATAATAGTTTACACTTGTAGTTCAAGTAATGACCTGAGGAATCTACAATCAAAACACAAAACATACTCACATTCATGTCTCAACAGGATTTAGCAAATGTCAGTAAATCCAACCTAATTTCTAAACAATATAAAACATCATTGCTTATAAAAAAAATGTATTTTCACCCATAGGCCCATTTATTTCAGAACCATAAACTCAGAGCAATCTTGCCTGTAGGGTGCTGCATGGAATCAGATCCGGTGCTAACTGCAAAACATCGTTGGCTCCTTAGTACACATTCCATTTCATTCCCTAATGGGTCTTAATTAATGCCCTGTTTCCCCCACCCCCGGAAAAACCATTACACACAAAAACTTTATTCTCTTCTGGAAAACCCAATGCTAATAACAATGTTCTCTATCATAGAGGCAAAGGTAAGAAAAACTTCCGTGTTTATTCTTTTTCCAGACTCCAGAGCAGCACAAGAACATATTATAGTAACCAAAAGGAAGTTTCTGCTTTTTAAAAGTCGTGGGTATCTCTGCAAAGCACGCAGTGCCAGCCCATTCACGTTTTTTTTTTTCATTGCATTCCCCAAACTCCTGGCCTTTCAAACATGTATGTAAATGAGGGGGCCCAAAGAGCTATTAATGCAAATTTCTTTAAATAGGAATCCTGCAAACCAAAAGGCTGTTGGTGGTTTCAGAAAATATCTTGCAGGAAAATGCTGTGTCCATAGTGAGCTGTCGCCGCATGACCCTGGGAAAATTAACTTGTGTGGAGGGAAAACAAAGAGTGGCGGCCTGAGCGAGACACCTCAGTCTTAGAGCACAAAGCCCCGCAGGCACCTCCGTGGGAGGGAGATTTTAAAAGAGGGTCAGGAGGGTGCTGACTCTTTTTCACGGACTTGAGGGTTATTCTTTAACGGGAAAATGTCTCTAAACATCATGTTTAATAATTCATTAATAGATGTGTAAAAAGGCCTTTGTTGGAGGGTTGAAACCCACCACCCATCCTTGAGAGCACTGCTAACAGGACCAGAAGGGCCTGAAACCAGGGGTCCTACTGGGTCCACCCGGCAGGCCCCCTCCGAGGTCCTCCCCTGCCCCCGCCAGCAGGTGCCTGTGCAGGAAGCCGGTTCCGGGACTTGGTTGTCTGAGCTGCTTGGTGCCGAGGGCTTTTCCTGCTGGGTTGAGGGACTGGACTTTGTCCGTCGGTGGAATCTGTTGGGATTTTGCTTCTCCCTCAAAGAAAACACAATGCATTTTCTCATCAGCATATTCTTAGGTTAAGAAAGGGATCCCCTGTAGCCAAGACCTTGGGAAGCTAAGGGAAGAGACTGTGAAGCACTCGGGCTTCCATCACTTCACCCCGCAGAGCCTCTGGTTTCTCATGTGTGAAGGAGGATACCAGTGTCTGCCTCACGCGTATTGGGAGGACTGAGCAACTACAATCCAGGGCCCAGGCTGGGAGCGCAGGCAGTTCAGCAGCTATTCAGCGAGTGGGAGGAGCCGATGGGTTCTATTATGTCTTTTAACCCAGCCTGAAACACCAGAAAACACACACCTTAATGGAAAAGCATTGATTTTGTGAACACATATCGATTGGTCTGGAAAGTAAAGCCCCTTCTACATTAGGAACAATTAGTCATTTTTCTAGAAACCTGCGTGGCTACACTTTTTCCAAGTGGTGGTAAAGGAGCTCAAACGCTGCTGGAAATCCTCCCCGCAGCCTGACGCCACAGGCAGCTGTCCGCCTGCACGCCCGCCTGCCTGCCCCAGCAGGGGGCCTGAAGCACCCACCCCAACAATGTCCTGGTCTTACAGGTGAGATCTAGAATCAGAAGCATCTTTCTGTCCACAGTCCCCCAGCAGAGTCCAGTCCAGGACTCAGCGCCCCTAACTCCCACCCCGAGGTCATCTGCAGCTCCGCAGGGTTCTCCCCACCGGAGGTGGCTTTGACTCGCCTCCCTCTCTCCCAAACCCATTCCATCAGGGTTGCTGATGGTTGAAGGGGCCATTTAAACCTATGCATTGCCTTGGAATTTACAGCCTAGTGAAGGCATCTGAAGTCAGAAGGTAGAACTAGAAACTAGGAAGTTAAGGTTTAGGGAGAAATTTTTCCCAAGCACTGTCAGTAAGCCTTTATGATTAAAGCCCCAGAGATTCTCCTTACCTCTCCCAGTAGGTCTCACTTCTCCATTAACTTTAGTAAATGCAACCCTAGAAAGGTCTAAAGGCAAACCCAGATCTCTACTCCTAAGAGCCCTTTAAGAACAGCCACCCTCAGAAGGCTGAGCACAGCGGGCCTCAATCATGTGAGGTACAACTCAAACATCATCACACACCTGCCAGCCCCTAAATTCACACACCAAAATCCAAACAAGTGCTTAGGCCCCGCCCCTTACATTCATATCTACACACTGGTCTCAAACACATGAACACATCCAGCACACTATACGCACAGACCCTACATGTACATGTGCTCACCGTATTCAGCCCATACATGTGCTCACACATGAACACCCTACATGTGCATGCAAGTGTATGCATATGGTAGCACCCACACAGACCCACTCTTACTCAGTTCCCTACCTGATTGCTAACCCTCCAAGTCTTGGCTCTGTGACCCTGAACTTCAACCCTCAGGCTGGCTTCTAGCCCTTTACATTTGGCATTTACTCTTTTTTTTTTTTTTTTGCAGGGCCCACATTTCACATTTTATTGCACTTTTTCCACAATCACTGAGTCATTCTGGCCTGTGCCCAGGGCTCCAGAGGCAGGACCTGGAAGGTGAAGCTGCGCAGCAAGCCATTCCCGCAGAGGGGCTGCCCCAGGGACCCCGTGAGGGTGACCCCCTGGCCATGGTTGGGAGGCCATTGAGGACTGAACCCCACCCAGCGCCCACGTAGGTGGCCCTCAGGTCTCCACACCGCCTGCCGGATGCTGCTCCCAAACAGGGTTGGCATTTACTCTTGAGCCCTCTGGAACTTGAACATAGGCTGTCTATAATGATCTTAACTTGCCTTATTTTTTATGAGTTCTGCAACCCAGATCTGAAACAACCATGTTCTAGCTCAAACCTCTAAAGGATCCAGATTCTGATGCCTCTCATTTAGTCAGAAACCCAACCTAACACCCAGTCAATCCAGGGTCAGCAGCCCTCTTCTTCCACCACCACCCTGCACACAAAGTTTCCAGGCGGGCACTGCACTTGACCAGACAGGACTGTCTCACAGATCCTCAGAGCCTAAAACATGCCCCTGAAGCGAGTTGCTCAGTTTAGTTGATCTGGGATTCCACATGTACAGAGTGGCTCTGTGTGATCTCATCACAGGACTGCAGTCACCCTTCCTGGTAAGAGTTCAAATGTTAGGGATTTGTGCCCCCAGACAGGCTCACAACCCTTGGAGAGAGAAAAAAAACAGCCATGGGGAACTGGCCCATCCTTGAAGTCTGGAGTTTATTTCAGACACTGCGGGTTTCTTCAGAGACCAGCCCAGCACCCTAACGCTCCCTTGGCATATTCCTGAGGTAGTAGGACACTCAGGCAGACTCTCCTGGCCCCTCAGCTGCCCACCACAACTACTAACCAGGCCGAGTATGGCTGCCCTGGGCATGGCCCTAATGGCACCCTCTGCCCATCCTTGCCTTGATCCAATCCCCATTTCCCACTATCAAGGTCTGGTTCAGGGCACTGCACATAACTGAGGTCTCCAAGAACGTAACCATCGAGAGCCTGGCCACGTCTTCCCTGTTGTTTTCACATGGTTTTGTTCTGTGAATCCAGACAAGGGGGAGGGCAGAGGCCAGGAGGTGCTCTTGGATCCCGCGCGGAGCACATTCATTTCCAATGACGCCTCTGCTGCCCACTCTTAAACCCACTCCCGGAAGAAAACAGAGACTGGAGCCCAAGTTCTACCAAACAGCCGTGGGCATTTCACATGCACACAGGTGACTCACCCTCCCCCACACACTGTGCAGGCATCTTAATAGCCCATGACCTCATTTTCATTGAAACCCATCCATCGTTGTAAAGCACAGATGGACTTGGGCAGAGCAGTCCAATCCTGCTCCTTCCTCTTGTCCCTACCTCTGCGGAGGAAGAGGTGTCCATGCTAGTGAGTGGCAGGGAATCAGGGGAGGGGTTAGCACCAGGACAGAGGGGTCGCATCCCCAGGCTGCCTTGACCTCTAAGTGCAATGTGGGAACCCAAGAGAGACTCAGGACTGGGTACAAATGATGGATCAATACTTCGCTGAATAATTAGAAACCATATTTTATTATCTGAACTCAGAACTAATGACAATATTTTATTTTTATTTTTATTTTATTTTTTAATATATTTTATTGATTTTTTACAGAGAGGAAGGGAGAGGGATAGAGAGTTAGAAACATCAATGAGAGAGAAACATCGATCAGCTGCCTCCTGCACACCTCCTACTGGGGGTGTGCCCACAACCAAGGTACATGCCCTTGACCGGAATCGAACCTGGGACCCTTCAGTCCACAGGCCGACGCTCTATCCAGTGAGCCAAACCAGTTAGGGCTATTTTATTTTTATTGATTATTGTACAGAACCACGCACGCAGTAAACATAGGTATACATATAGATGAATTTTAATTGCCTATCTGTGTTCTGCCTTATTACAAAAAGAATTTGAGGTGGGTAAAAGGTATTTCCAATGCAAAAAAAGTATGTTTTTTTTAATATATCTTTATTGATTTCAGAGAGGAAGGGAGAGGGATAGAGAGTTAGAAACATCGATGATGAGAGAGAAACATCGATCAGCTGCCTCCTGCACACCCGCTCCTGGGGATGTGCCCGCAACCGAGGTACATGCCCTTGACCGGAATCGAACCTGGGACCCTTCAGTTCTCAGGCCGACGCTCCATCCACTGAGCCAAACCGGTTAGGGCAAAAAGTATGTTTTTAAAAAGAGTAATGAAACAACCCAAATGTCCACCAACTGGTGAATGGATGAGCAAAGTTTAGTGTAGCTATTAAAATAGAATATTAGTCAGCCATTAATAAGGAATAAAGTACTGATACATGCTACAACATGGACAAACCTTGAAAGCATTACACTAAGTGAAAAAGGCAGAAACAGCCACAAATTGTAAGGTTCTCTTTATAGAAAATGTCCAGATAGGAAAATCCACACAGACAGAGAGCAGAGTAGTGGTTGCCAGGGCTGTGGGGAGGGGACATGGGTGACTGCGCAATGGATAAGGAATTGCTCTTTAGGGCAATGAAAATGTTTTGGAATTAGAAAGAAGTAATGATTGCATAACATCATGAATGTACTAAAAGTCACTGAGTTTTACGCTTTAAAATAGTTAAAATGGTAAATTTTGTTACGTGAATTTTACTTCAAAAAATATTTTGGAAAAAGGTACTAACAAAGCCTGAAAGGAAAACAAAAGGTAAGAGATTAACTTGAAGCCTGGGAGTCTGGGTAGTGATTGTCACACAAGTGCAAACCGTAGTTGCTAACCGTAGTTGCTAAGAGTGGGTCACCAGTTTAGCCATGACTCCCAGAGGAGAGAGCAGACCAAGAAACCCAACCATCAGTTAGGAGACCCCCACATTCCATGGGATGAAAGCAAACCAGTTAGTGAGGAGCACAGGTCTCCCAGCTCTGAGACACAGAACTCTGCTCCAGGGGGCTCCAGAGAGAAAGCTCTGTGCTTGGGGGGCTGGTCCCCCCAACAGCCCTTCAGCAAGTACACATCAAGTCTATCATGCACTCTCTGTTAACCTCTCTCATTATAGCCCGAAGGCAAATGCCAAAGACAACCCTTTACTGAACATCCACACATTGTGGCTTTGGTTCTTTGGACTGTCTTTAAGGACAATGTTTCTCAAAGGATCTTCTTACCTTTATCTTCTCTGTATTTTTAAATATATGTCTATATTGTGTGGACCTTTAAGCCACTTTGAATCCTGCATTAGTGGCACTTGGGGTGTTTATTAAAATGCAGATTCCAGCACCTTATGCTAAAGTAATGCAGATTCAGCCTTTGAGGAGAGGGTCCACGGTTTTGCAATTCAATGAGCTCTCCAGATGATTTTTAGGACAGCGAAGCTTGAGAGTTCTCCACTTCAGTTCTTGGGGACCCTGAAGGCCACACTACACAGGTGGCCAGAGGGAGCCATGGCTTTTAAGACAGCGAAGCTTGAGAGTCCTCCACTTCAGTTCTTGGGGACCCTGAAGAAGGCCACACTACACAGGTGGCCAGAGGGAGCCATGGTGTGTCTCCCTCCTTTAAGAGCCTCCTACTTCCAACCAGACACCCAGGAGTTTCTAGCAGGTCTGCCCTCAGAGGTGGGAGGATGTTGATGAGCTCATTCACACCTTAGAGAAGTGTTTACAGGAAGGCCTCACCACATAGCTGAGCAAAGGAAGCCTTGTCTCCTTATTGCTGGTCTGGGCTCCTCGCAGGAGCAGCTGATGCTGAATGAGAGATTCAACCTCTTGCTCTCTCCCCCAGCTCTGACCTAACCTGCTAGATCCATGTTCACAACACTGTGCTGGACAGCTCCAACCAGAGTTCCCCAGGGCACCTTAAACTGGCCTATATCCCTTACCTTTAAGAGCAGAAAAGATTAAACGATACCTTCGCATTCCTTTTGTTCTTTCATGTAGTATGTCACAGTGCCTCTTGAATGCCAAGAGATAAAGGCTTGTATAAACAAAATACTGTACAGGGTGGGTTTAAGGGATCTATTAAGGGTAATTTTTACTCAGTTGATTTTTGCTGCCACTGAACTTCAGAAACTGAGACACAAATGATGTGATTCCCCTGTACCTGTTTCTGTTTATGGCAGACATCACCTGGGAAAGACTTTTCTCCCTTGCCAAATTCTGAATCCATGACGTTTTTTTTTCTCTCTCTCTGTTCCTGTTCTCTGCCCATTTTTCTATTGGATGTATCTTTTTTTTTCTTATTGATTTATAGGTGCTCTTTACATATTATGATATTGACCTATTTATTGGCATGTATAGTACTATTTTCTACTCTGGGTTAATATTAATGTTGTTTGTACCATCTTTCACTATCTTGGAGTTTTTGTCATTGTTGTTAGTGCCATCAAATCCATCCTTTCATTCTTGTATCTCCAGCTTCTGGCATATAGATGATTCCAAGTAGACACCTAAAGATTAAACAAATCTGTGCTTATGGGAGACTTCTAAGCATCATTGGGGAAATTCTCATGTTTGAAGGTAGGAATTTGGAGGAGGAGGACCTTGCTAGTACAACACGTAAGCATGGCTTTGAGACATTTTTTCTCATGAGCTCATGGGCAGCTGTCTGTCTTCTCTTTCCACACAGCCTCAGCCTCCAGGAAAGGTGCAGGCTAGAAAGATGCCCACTGTCTGGGACAACTGAAGTCTTTTCTCTCTGAACCACCCGCTCATGGCTCCCTCATTAACTACAGACAACAGATGAAATTGCTCAGGTGGGGTGAAAGTGGCCGAGTGTGCTACCTGCCTCCCAGTCCCACACTGCTGAGGGGAGCCTCTGGGGGCTCACCAATAAAAAGCATCTGAAGAGGCAACTATGGCAAGGAAACATCTATATTGTAAAAGGCCTGTGGCCATAATGCTGTAGCGCCATAACAACCAAAGGACTGGTCACCCGGAAGTGCATTGATAGATCTCGCGGCATGGTGGGTCTGGGGTCCCACAGTGCAGCAGGTCTGGGGTCCCTCAGTGGCACAGTGGAGTCTGGGGTCCCACTCCCATGGCGGCACAGCAGGTCTGGGGTCTCATGCAATTTCGTGCGCTGGGCCTCTAGTTTAGACTATAAATGCCGAGAGTTTGTGGGGACCATCTGAGAGTGTTGGGTCTGGGTAAGGTGACCCTTGCTGCTCTAAATCATTCTTGGAAGAACTCTGTGGCATAGCTCCTGCCATGGCAAAGGACACTTTTATGGGGAGTGGCAAAAACCGTGTAGTAGCCCCGTGAAGGAGCACATCTTGCCCACCAACATCTGCACCACCGTTTCCTAGCAATGTGCACTAGCAACAAGGGACTTTTATTTTTGTAGTGGCAGCTGCAAGTCAGCTCGTGGTTGGTTAAGCGGGTTGGTTAAGCCAGTTGGTTAAGCCATCTCTACTAGAACCAACCTCATAGAAAAGGTACACCTCAACTAAATTTGGACTTGATTTCTTTCATCTCCCCTTGCCTGGAACGGTAGTGTGATTAATCTGTTATTGGCTTGGAGTATGTTATTTCTTTATTGGCTTACTAAGAAACATTATCTTGTAGGCTACTGGCTTGTGAAATTCCCTCAGTGAATTCCCATTAAATAAATTGCTGGCAAAGACAAACTCAGTCTCTGAGCATAATTTGCCATCCAAAATAAAACACTTACACACCTGCAGCGTGCTTAGTATCCCAGAGCTGCTCCAAGGGGAGTACGGTGCTGAGAGTCCTACAGACACACCTTCGAACCTGGCTCTGTCATCCACGAGCTATTAGTCACCAAGTGACCTAATTTCACTGTGCCTCCATTTCTTCATCTGTAAAACCCTGTTTTATAGACTTAATGAGAAGATTACCTGAATAAAAAACATATATAGTGCCCTAACCAGTTTGGCTCAGTGGATAGATCATCGGTCTGCGGACTGAAGGGTCCCAGGTTCGATTCTGGTCAAGGGCATGTACCTTGGTTGCGGGCACATCCCCAGTAGGGGGTGTGCAGGAGGCAGCTGATCGATGTTTCTCTCTCATCAATGTTTCTAACTCTCTATCCCTCTCCCTTCCTCTCTGTAAAAAATCAATAAAATATATATTTTTAAAAAAACATATATAGTGCTTGAAAGTCCTGGCAAAGAAACACTCAAAACTTTTGAATATGTTGAACAACATTCATTGTCTTTTTTAAATATATTTTTTTATTGATTTCAGAGAGGAAGAGAGAGAGAAACTTCAATGATGAGAGAGAATCATTGACCAGCTGCATCCTGCATGCTCCACATGGGGGATCTCGCACACAACCCGGGCATGTGCCCTGACTGGGAATCAAACCGTGACCTCCTGGTTCATAGGCCGACACTCACCACTGAGCCATACCGGCTGGATGCATTTATTGTCTTGAGTGTTACCTGAAGAGAAAATTTTTGGTGGTGGTTGTGAAGGGCACTGTAAATTAAAGTCTTCAGTTCTAATGAGACATAGTGATAACCGAACATATAACTAAACCCACAGGACTAATTTGGCCATTGTCCTTCTTACTTGAAGAAGCTGTTATCATAGATCTTATTTCCTGGGGCTGAAATTGGAAAAAAATTGCAGCCAAATTGGAAAAAAAATAATACCCAGTGTAGGGTTTAACCAAGGCTCAAACAGAAAGGCTGGCCAGACCTGTGGGGATGGAGTTCGGCTGGCAGCAGCTGCTCTGCACTGGGGACCCTTCGCTGATATGCAATCAGAGAACATCCCAGGGCCTCAGGCCTGGACAGGGTTCCTGCTAAACCTATGCCAATCCCAACTCCTTCCAGCTTTTCCCTGGCCTCCCTGCCCCCAAGCTTGCAAGTGGAGAAGAATCCAGGCCAGATTTTACCAGAGCCTTTTTGTCCCTTGGGTCAGAAGAGGATTTTCTATCAGTCTTATCCATTTTTTCATTTAAAAGTTGATATTCAACTTAACACAGTGAAACCTCACTCCCCAGGGGAATAGAAATGTAAGCCACCCAAATCCTATTCAATAGGGTAAATATGGAGTAAGATAAATATCTGAGCTGCCTTAAAAAGACCATTGTGTTCAAGGGAACTGCCATTTTCTTACCTCAGGAAGGCTCTGAATTAAGAAAGCCTGAAGGCCTGACAAAGGGGCCCAGCTGTTACCAGAGAAGGCTATTGTTATCGTCACCATTTATCCAGCCCCTACTGTGTGCCAGGTCCCAATCAGATGCTTTGTCCACTGATTTGCTCATCCTTTTAGCAGTTCTGCAGGCTACTGGCTTGTATGGCTCTATCCCTGTTTTAGCTTATTATTCCCTAATACCCCATTCTTGCCCCCTTTTCACCAAGACCTCCGGGCTGCCTCCCTCGCATGCCCCAGTTGGATGGGTGTGCTGGGTCGGAGGAGCTGAAACACTACCTTGGTTCCATCCTCCTGGACTTGCAACATGGACTTAGGCGAGTGGTATCTCCTAGTTCCATTCTCTCCATCTTTGAATCTTCCACCTTCCTGCGTATAGGTCACCAGTAAGACTAGGGACCGCTCTTTAATGAGAAACTTACCACATGGTTCTAAACATGTACAGGTATATGCCTTATACAATTTTATCCTACAGATTCAGTGCTATTATCAACCACATTTTATAGAGGCATGGGAAGTTCAGAAATTTGTCCAACTCCATGGATCAGAATCCTGTTCTCAACCAAAATCTGATCCAGACAACAGATAGGAAGGGCAGAAAGACAGCCCTGACTTCCTTTAGCCAAAAGTCTGCATCCATGACACTTCCGGCTGCTATTTCCCCCAAGAGCCTGTCTCTAAAGGCTCCGAACTGAGGGGAGCCCTCTCAAAGTGAAACAGAAATTTTAGGGGTAAAATAGGACAGGTTTAGGAAATTTTAGGAATTTTGGAAATTAAGGGGACCGTGGAGGAAGCACAGGGCTACAGAGCAGCAGAAGGTATATTTCCATAGAATAGGGGAAGCTGAAAAGCTGCAACAGGTACATTTTCATAGAATAAGGGAGCTGGGAATAGCAAAAGGTCTATATTTACAAAATAAAGAGAAGGAAGCCCTTCATCCAGAAGGAGAAGAAGAAAGCCCAAAGGGAATAGGAGAACAATAAGGAAGGGGGGGGCGGCAAGGAAGAAACCTCACTATAATAACCAGTCCAAGGGAATAGAGACCAATCAGAGGGGATATCAAGGCACCAGGATCTGCAGCCTTTATAAGCCATAGGGAAAAAGAATTCTGGGGGACCCTTTTCCCCTCCCCACGTGGGAGTCCATTCTGTGGGACTCTTTCCCCCTTCCCATGTGGGAGTCTGTACTTGTTCTTCAATAAATCTCCACCTTTGCTATACCACTTTCTGTCCGTGGATTCATTCTTCGATTCTGGCGGACAAAGAATCCGGGTTCCAGTCCAAAAATTCCATTTCAAAAGGCTCAAGATGTTAAAAAAGCCATTTGATCTCAGAATGTCACTGAAAATTCCAGAAGTTTCCTTAGGGTGCAAAGAGCAAGAAAGAGCCTGACGAGAGAAATCGAGAGAGAACGTCTCCTGGGTGTTCATAAGCCCTCCACAGAGCACAGGCCCAGAGAGCCACGGGTGTGAGTTTTCTCTGCGAAAAGAAACTACAGGACAAACTAGTGTTGGAGAAGGAGGTTGCTTTTCTGTCTGGGAGGTGGGAGTGGTGGCGGGTTTTGTTTGTTCTACTTGTGTTTTAAGTTTCTCCTGAAGCTTGTGTTTCTAGATGACTATCTCCTGAGCGGTCAAGCAAATGGACAAACACATTAGGGCAAAAGCAAACATTTACATAGGCAGGGAAGTCGCTTCTCCCAAGTCCCCTAATTCACAGGACTAGAGCCATTTAGGGATTAAAACAAGCTGGCCTTTTTTTTTTCCCCCTGTGGAGATTCTTTCCAGAATTCCCATACTTTAGAGAGCAGGAGCTAACTTTGATGTCAGGATTCTTTCTTCTCTTCCCACAAATGAAAGCCGGGTTCAGTTGAGCAATGCACACTGTAGCTGCTCACAGTCTCATCTGCGCCAGCAAATGATCCCAGCCATCAGCTCTTCCTTTCCATAGAACAAGTCCTTGCATTCCACAAGGCCGGTATGGAAGCCAACCATACACATAATTTTTAAAAAAAAATCTAGCTGGGCTTTAGCCAGTCATTGCCCTAGGAGAGTAATTATTCTTTCTTCTCTTAAATTCATGCAGCCCATGTAGATCTAAAATTATACAAAGTTTAAGCTAAAAGCCCCTTAGGGATCATCTAATGCAGCATTTTTTTAAACTGAACTATTAGGGGGTCAGGAAGTCAATATAAAGGATTGCGACCAGTCTTTTTTTTTTTTTAAAGGAAACAGAATTTCACATAGGAAGAGTAAATACTGCTTCGTAAAACGTGGGTTTCAGTTAGATATGTAGTTCAGAGGGTCATTATGGACACTTCTTCCTGCGGGCCCAGGTCTAAAGTTTGAAGACCGCTGACTAACCCTCTGGTTTACAGACTGGAAATGGGAGGCCCCAAGAGGGGCAGTGATGTACCCAGGGTTCTGCTGCAGACCAGGGATGGACGTAGCCTTTCTCTACCTGCTTCCTCTCATGCGGGCTCCCCTGGCCTCCTCCCACTGCCTCGCACACAAATCCGCATACATTAGTCCTGCCTGGTGGTGTGTGTGTCAGCATTCAGTTCCATCCAGGCGGCACACCCCCTGATGGCCCAGTGACACTCAGTGTTTTTGTCACCCCACAGCGTGAGCACAGTACAGAGCTCCTGACAGGTACTGGCCTTCACTTGGTGCATCGCTGAGGTGGGCAGAAGAGGGCTCTGGCAGGAAAAAAGGAAAGGAAATGCCCAGGAAAGAACAAGAGCTCCATGGACAGGGCTCCCATGTCTGTGAGCTCCTGTGCACTCAGGACAATGATGAGCGTCTCCCAGCTTGTCTCTCCGCCCAAGTTCTGAGCTGAGCTTCGAGGATGCCATAGCTCGTTCCATCCTCACAAGAAGTTGGTGGGCTGCTATTCTCCAGGCCAGTTAGCTAGCCAGGATTCAACCCCTAGCAATCAGGCCTCTCACCAGGCTCTTTATCATCCCACTCGACTCCTCCTCCTAAGAAAGGGCATGGGAAGTCCTCACTGAATGTTAGTTATTGCCACAACGTGGAGGTGCTTAACCAATGTGTTGAATGACTGAGTGAGTGGTCAAGGAAGAAGGACCCACTCTAGCTTCCTGGGACCCTGGAGGCTGAAGCAGAGAACTGCTGGGGTTGAACAGAACAGGTCTAGTCTGGAGAAGCCAGTGAGCACAGGATAAACCTTTTCAAAAGGGGGAGCAGATGCCCCTGGAACAAGGTGGTCAGAGACATTGCCATCCCTTCCTCCACCCTCCTGTGTCACCTACTGTGCCACCATTGCTCAGAGAACCAGGGGGAATAACCGCGACCTCAGTCTAAGGGGCCTGGAGTGTGGGTTTCTAGCCCCATAAAGTCTGATGGGCCTATTCCCTAAAGCAACTCCTCTTCAAATTCCTGTATTTAAAAAAAAAAAATTAACATGAGGTTGAGCCATGGGAGAGGAAATTAACTCAGCTTTTCAGCAGCTTGGAGTCCTGGGGTTGTCAAAGGCAGAGTGTCAAGTTAAAACATACAACTGAAAGAAAGAAGAAAAGAAAAGCCTCGGAGAGAGAGCCTTTTCTTTCTATTCTTCACTGTCAAGGAGGCAAAGCTGGTTTGGTTATTCTGTTTTACTCCCCTCGAGAAATTCTCAATATGATTGGCAAGAAGTCAGAAATAACAAGATCGAGTGGTGATGTAAATGCTTGTGGAAACAGTAGGTCCTTTGTGCTGACCTCGGCCAACAAGCCTCAAAGTAGGAAGAAAAGCTGGGATTTTGGCTTTGATGCAGGGCCCCTGCATGTAAAATTTACAGTATCCTTCCTATCGGAAATGCTTAAATACTTCCCCTACAGGTATTTACAATCTGTCTCAACATTTGGCTGACTCTGGGCAATTTTCTGCTTTCATTCACATTAAGTACTTAAAGGGAAACTCCAAGGCAGCATTTTGAGCAGCGCATTGAATTAAAACAAAGATGAAAGACCAAAGAAACATTGGAGAATCTGGGATGCAATCATCGTCTAAGAAAACAATCATTATTCTTCGCAAATACAAAAACAATAGGAAGACGTTGACAAGGACCTAGAAAGCTGGGAAGACTAGTTCAGGCAAAACTGTGTATGGAACCACAATATCCCTCTCTTTCAAACTTCCAAAGCTCTGACATTTCATTGTCCTGTCACGTCTCCAATTTAGAATCCCTTTAATCGTCACCATAGACACATTTCCTCCTTATGTCTAACTTAGTCTCTCCAACTGCAGCTTAATTTGGATTGTTTTATGGATTGTGCTCAATAGAAAGAGAAACACTGTCATAGTAATAGTGATAATGATAGGAAAGAAGTAGAGAGTGTTACAATGCTATAGCAATAGAAAATAATTAAAGAGTGTTATAGGAAATGTAGAAAAATTATTTTTTGTGAAAAAATAATTGTAAACCTGATAGACACCTTCTGAGTGACACTGTGATACCCTAGCTGCACCGTATAGATAAAACCATAGCTGAATGCTTCCCTTAGGAATGACATATGTAAACCTGATAGACACCTTCTGAGTGACACTGTGATTGATAACCAGCTTGTACTCTGATTAACACTTGTGTGATGACGTATGTTACTGATAGCCACCTGGATTGCCGTGGGCCAGAACAGGCTTAAAATGGGTCCGACTTCAGACATCGATCATCCTCTTAGTCCACGCTCCATGCTGCCTTGCTCCACCCCGAACGGCAGAACGGCAGAACCTCCCATCGCAAGACTTCGGTCGCCCTCTTCCCGCTGACTCAACCCAACCAGACGGCCAGCCACCCAAAGACTGATCCACTGCTGCCCGCCACTCTTCCCCGGGGACCCCGTTGAGCCTGAGCCCACGGCACCAGGAACCTTGTGAGTAATAAAGTGTGCTGTGTGATTTGCAACTGCATATTCTTGTGTGGCGTAATTCCTCCAGCAGTCTTAACTATAGTAATATAAGGTCAGATGGTAATGCCTACCCTCGGTCCTGCTTGCTTAGAGTAATCTCTTCGCTAGCAACTACTTAATGTCCGAACATCTGCACGGTTAAGTATATCTCAAGGGACGCCTTGGATAGCGCCCCATATACTCTACTCGGACAAACACCTTGTACTTACGACATATAATATCCTCAAGCTCCTGGGATCTTTGCTTGGAGGAAGTCTCAGACCCCTGTTTTATCTTGCGAATTTTATACTCTATACCAATATTATCCATGTATGTTTTCCTATGAAAGTGCTATGTAACCTTTCATGAAGTTAAATGGATCCACTAGGAAAATACCCTGCTTATCCTGTTGCTGGGAGCATCCCCAGCTCACTAGCCCATATACCCCATTAATAAGCCCAGCTCTGAATAAAGTCTGTATCCATTAGGATGCTTTTGGCTGCAAGTAACAGTATATCTAATTTTATATATCCTAAACAGTGATATTTAAAATATATGGCTGCACATTTTTTAAAATTCCAAAGGTAGATGGTACAAGGGCCTCAAAAATGTCAACAAGGACCCAGGCTCTGGGCAGCTTTCCCTCCTGCTGGCCTCAGTCCGCTGGCTGGCCCTTCAGTTTGTCCTCTCACAGACGAGATGGGTGTCTCAGTGAAGGCGTTCTGTATGAACACAGCATCTGGCGGAAGAAAGCGGATGCTCCCTCTCATGAGCCATGCTTTATTAGGAAAGAAAATCTTTCCTCAAAGTCCCTGCTACAGAGTGAATGTTTGTCCCACACCCCCGCCCTCCACCACAAATTCATATTTGAAATTATAACTAGAAGGTGGGACCTTTGGGTGATTAGATTATGCAGGCAGAACTCTTATGAATGGGATTGGTACTCTTATAAAAGAAGCTGAGAGAGCTCCCTCACCCCTTCCATCATGGGAGGACACAGTGAGAAGGCGCTGTCTCTGAGGAAGCAGTCCCCTATCAGACACCAAACATGCCAGTGCCATGAACTTGGACTTCCCAGCCTGCAGAAATGTGAGGAATAAATGTCTGTGGTTCCTAAGCCACTCAGTCTATGGTACTCTGTTACTCAGTACTGAACAGACTAAGTCCATGCCTAAGCTTTAGTTGTAAGGAAGTTTGAAAAAAAGTAAAAATCTGACATTTTCAGCTTCTATAGAAGATGAGTTCTGCCAGCAAAAAAAAGAAGTAGATGGAGTAGGGGCCTCAGAGCCCCCCACTGGACAGGTAACCAGAAGGCTCTGCCACAAAGCCCCGAGTTCCATTGGCTCAGTCCTCAGGACAGGGAGGGGAGATAGACACCACCACTCTGAATGAACAAGGTTCTCAAGGAACCCAAGTAAGTAGCCCAAGAACAGTGGTTTTCTTATTTTTCTAACACTCCTTCACCCTCTTTCAGTGCCTTCTGGCCACTACTTCTGTCCCTCTGTGCCCCTTCTCTTCCTGGCTCTATGGTTATGAGGTGCTTCTGGAACAACTGGGGACCCTCTGCTGCCACTGGATCTAGGCCTACCTCCATTGGTACAGCCCTTGCTCCAAATCTAGATCGCAAACTCAGATGCCTCCAGGTGCATATTTCTATATACACATAATGTATTTCCCTACCATAGAGAACCCGAAGGATAGTCCAAGAATAAATAACAAAAGATAGACACTTAGCCTCCGTGTTGGGTGTAACGGGGAATGAGGGGGAGTGTGGCAAACTGAAACATCACCTTTCCTTCCAATGAAGAAAGTGAAGTTCTGACAATATAGGAATGCTGAAGTCAGAAATCAAGGTTACTTTTTCCATAAAAATATGTAGGTGTTGGCTCGGTTTAAAATAAATAACACATAAGCCAAATGCAATATGCACGTTTCTGTTCAAGATCTTGCCCTCATGCCCCCATCAGAGCGAATCCCTCTTTCCACTGGACTTGCCAGGGCTCACCTCACATCGTGACCATTGTGGCTTTTCTTGAAGACTAATCCTCCCATGACCCAGTTCCTTGTTCTTGGATAACTACAGTTCATAATATTTCATGTCAACCAAGGATTCTCAAGACTTCAAAACCCCCACTGACAACACACCAGACCTCTTGGCCCCGTAGTTCCTAAATCATGGCTTCCTTGCACATTAGTGTTTCTGGGCTGCTGCCCTGCTGAGCGCCCAGCTGAGACCATTCCCTCCTGACAGTGTCCTGCTACCGCATCAGGGTGCAGGCTTTCCACATCCCCAAGATTTCTGTGGACTCCACCCCCTTGCCTCCCCTTGTGCAGCTGTCGGCAGGAGGCAGGATAGACCACAGGAGCAGTCTATTCCCTGTCCTCCTGTAACCATCTGCTGGATCTGAAGCACCTGAACCCCTCACCTGGTTCTGTGTTCTCCAGTTCTCATCCTGGGCTGGGGATGTGGTTGGACATCACTGAGCACCATGGACTTGGTCCACTATTAATCCATTCCGTCTCACTTCCACTGAGCCCTTGCTATCTCTACTACTACTGTCCAACCATGGCTCCTTCAAACACAGTCCCTTTCCTCAAGTCCCCAGCCTGCCCAGAGTCCCCACTGTCAGCAGACAATGAGGAGGAAGGTGACAATGGTATGCAGTGGGTCATCCATTGAAAGTCTGTATGTTCTGGGTACTTTGCAGTATCTCCTTGAGTCAGTTCTTCAAGTGAAGTATCATCTCCTTTACAGTGTGGAAACAGACATGTCATTGGAGATGCACAGATTGCCCCAGATCAGGTGGCTCGTGTCCCAGACAAGGAACACATCTAGCTAACTTGGCTCCAAAGCCTCACTTTTTACCCCCTAACTCACTAAACTGGTTCTGACAGTTTTCTTCTCTCCTCCCTGGGTTCTCTCTCTCAGCCCCCTATGCTTTCTGCCTTCCTGCATATTTCAGAGGAAGGGGAGAGCCTCCTTTCTGGGGCTGACAGCTACACAATGCCCATCATTGCCTTCTCTGTTTTCCCTTCCAGTTGTCTCACGGTTCTTGATTCTTCAATTGCTCCCTCTCTGCTCAACACGTCCCTGAGTTTCTCCCCACTGTCTGCTTCCCCTCTCTTCCAGGCTGTCCTGGAAAAGCCTTTGCTATCTGCTACCGTTCTCCTAGGCATCATCACTCTAGCTAGTCCCCAAACTAATTCACACTAAAGTGTTAATGGACCATATCCCTCACAAAGACTATATTTGTTTTATAATGGAAGCTTTTGGCAATTTACCCACAGGAAGAACAACTTTAGGAGAAAAAAAGTTAAGAGACTTGATTTCTAATGGAGGAATGATGAAGTAAATAAGTGAAGCCTTGGCACTTTATGTATTAGGGAGAGCGGGAGGGACCCCCTACTGGGTGAGGCCCTGTGGACTTCATAGACACACCCCAGATCTTGATCCTCACAACAATCCATTTGAGGTAATGTGAGACCTGCCTTTTTAGCTTAGGAAACTAGGCTCAGAGAGATTAAGAAACTTGCCCCAAATCACAGCTAGGTAGTAATATAGCTGGGATTTAAACCTTCATTGCCTTATTCCACAGTCCCTGACCTTTTCATAAAACAAAACAATTTCATTGAGGAGGTCAAGGCTCTAAAATTACAAGTGTTAAAACAGACACACAGGAACACAGCATGAACACCCGCACCCTTCTCTTCTGAGTCCTACATGTGACTCATGGCTCTACTGTCCCCCAGCCCACCCTGGGAGAAACAAATGACAGCCATTTAGAGGGGCGGGAGTTATAGTCTCCAGATTTCTATTCCCCTCCTTCAAGGTGGTACCTAGTTCTTTAATTGCCTGAGGCTGGAAAGAGCCATGGGCAGGGGCCTAAGAGGACATAGTTAGTATGACTTAACCTGGGAGAAGACCGAAGCCTTCTGGGGTGCACGGGCTATCCAGGCCTATATGTGCTTGTCCAGAAGTGGTATTTGGACACATCTGAACATGGGTCTCACTTCTTAAAATCCTTCCTGCCAAAGGCTGACAACTGACCCTAGAGTTCACTTGGCCCAGGTGATGCTTAACATTTTCAGGGCTAAGTGGGGAATACTCTGAGGGAGCCTTTTTTTAATGCTCGCGTAGCAGTTCAGCAGAGTCTGTTTTAGAGAGCCTAAAATCAGAAGGTCAAAATGTTCTTAGTGTCAGCACATGTGTTTTTGTACTGAAAGCAGAAGGAGCTCAGACAAGGTGTTGGAGCAATGTTCCTATTTCAAGTTCACACAGATAACATCTTCAGATAAGACTGAGGTAAGGGAGGGGGAGGAGGAGAGGAAGGTGGAGGGGGAAAGGGAAGGGAAAGGGGGAGAGGGAGAGAAGGCTCTCGATTATACCAGCAAACTCTCAAGGCTGGCTGGTGTTCCAACGCAGCTTCCAGCCTTTGTGTGAAGCTGATGGTTGAACAGGGCAGCTTGCCCTGGCAAAGGAATCACTCAGAATCCCAGCTTCCGGGAAAGGTTATCAGAAGCTATTGTTTTGATGTTTCTTCATGCATGTGTGTATGGAGGAACCTGTCCTCTCCTTATTGCACAAATTCATTTGGATGGATTGGCCTCTTTCCCCAGGGCTGCAGAATGGATACCATTTATGAAATGTCCTCTGTTCAAACTGTGAGAATCCCAAGTTATGCATTTGAAGTTCATGATCCCTTTTTCCTCTTATGGTCCCAGCTCTCCTCCCACAGTTTACAGAGCAGCCTGGCAGGGAAAACCCCTGTGAATTGAGCTATAGACACATCAGACTTCCCAGGCTTCCTCCTCCCCAAGAAACTTGGTCTAACAGAACAAGTCAAACCAAACCCACCCGCTCCACTCCCACCCGCTCACAGCCCAGTTCCTCTCCATTCCCTTATTAAGGAAACAATGAAGGATATTCTGGAGAGGACAGTGACCTCTGGCAATAAATTACTTCCTCACTTAATGACTTTTATGGGTCAGGAAAACCAGATGGCCCCTGCAGCCGGCTCCAGGTCAACTCCAGCCACTTCAATGTTCGTATGTCTCACCTTGATCATATAAAAAGACTGTGGGATGCCCAGTTCTAACGTTTTCATGACCCCTATTTCCCAAATGCATGCAATTCCCTCTCAGTGAGCAAGCTGTCTTCCTTCCTTGCTCTGCTGTCCCCCTTCTCAGCCTATCCACTTGTGCTTGGTTTGTGCTATCTGCTCTCCCTCCGCCAGCATCTTCCTGGTGGGGTGTATTCCTTTGAGATTTATTGCCCTGACTGATGTACTTGTCATCTTCATCCTGCCTTCACCTTGGTGACGGAGTTACATAATATATTTTGCCTCCAGCAAAAATTTACCAAATTAGGCAGAGAGAGCCTGACCCGTTCCCACTGGTGTCGTGGGGGCCTTGCAGGGGCCATTCCTCTGACACAGCTTTGAGTAGGACATCACTTCCGAGTCCACTCCTCTCAGAATGCCTGAGGCTGGGCTTCTCAAGCTAGTGGCACAGACTCCATGGGTGGCAGGGAGGGGGACGTAGTGGGGGAGGAGGGACACTTGAAGCCATAGAATAAACCAGCCATTTCCTGCTGGCGTGACAGGTGGGGAGAAGAGGGCTGGGAGTAATCCGCCTGGCAGGTAATTCAAAACATTTTCTCGTTAAAATAGGCTGAATCACCATAGACAGAAATGCAAAAAGCTTAATAAGTTTAGACAAATTGGTTTCTCATTTGCAAGAGGCCACTGTGGGTCAGATCCCCTCCCTCAAGGTAATTTCCCTCTTCTGTTCCCAGACGGATCTTGGTGACCAGTAGGAGAACTGGGCTAGGTGGAGATTCTGAGTGCTATTTACAAAAATCATCAGAGTTACTCCTACTTCCTCTGAGATGGTTTTTCTCCGGCAATTTATCATTACATTTCCGTAAATGGAGTAAAAGTAATAATAATAAAATACCTGCTATGTGCCTTCTAAAAGAAAGAATTATTATTCCATTTTATATTTTACGGATGAGTAAACTGAAACTCAGAAATTGATTTGTCCAAAGTCTTTTAGTTAGTAACTGGAAAAAGCAGGATATGAGCCATTTTTATCTGACTCCCAAAATCACTTCTTGTTGCAATAGAAAATAAAATAGCCAGACAAAAAACAAGAAGACTTAATATCCAAAAAGCTCAGTATTAAAAACTACAATCTATCATTTATTAGGCAGTGACCATATGCCAGACATTAGTCTAAGCATTTTATATATCTCATTTAGTCACAACAAACTTGGGAAGTAGGGATTAATATTACTCATATGCCCATTTCACAGATGAGGAAACTGAGGCAGAGAGTTACATTTCATGAGGGAAGAAACCATATCTGTTTTGATCACTCTTTTATCATAGTATTTTCATGGTATAGTAAGCAATAGTTAGAAATGATCTGAATGTTATACTCACAAAATACTTAATTTAATATTAATAAGGCCAATATGGGGTAGGTCAACCATATTATCTATCTTGTTCATAATGTGATCTCTAGTATCTAGCATAGTTTTTGCATGTAGTATAAATTAGTTGAATAAATAAACTAAATCTTTTATTCACATGATATTTAATTTACTACTAATATATTCAATGTGTGGTGTCAACCTGTTTAGCATTAGATATGTACATAAGGTGATTCAGTAATCAGGACTTTTTGATTGCAAATTACAAAAATTGACCACAAAGTATCTATATTCTATATAATAAAAGCCTAATATGCAAATTGTCCCCTTGGGAGTTTGACCGCTCGCTATAATGTGCACTGACCACCAGGGGGCGGCGCGGAACATGGCGGGCATCGGTGATGCGGCACTGGCAATGGGCGGCAGTGGAGGTGCTGCCGGTCCCGATGAGCCCTGACGAGAGTGGGACCGTGGCAGGATGATAGAGCAGGTGAGTGGGCGGTGCCAGGCCAAGGCAGGTGCAAGCAGGGGTCCGATTGCCCTGCAGACAGCGACCAGTGGCTGTGGCAAAGGGAGGCCCCTCCCCTCTGGCCCAACCTATCACCCCATAGATGGCGACCAGCAGCCAGCAGGCCCTGATTGCCCAATCGGTACTGGGCCCCAGGCTGGGATGGAGAAATGGGTGGCGGCAACCAACCTCCTGCAATGCCTGGGCTGGGGGCTGCAACCTCTCGCCGGCTACCTGGGGGCAGGGGTGATGGTGACAGAGGTGTGGCGAGGTGTCCGTTAAGCTTGCTCTCACTCCCCCTGCTACCATCCCCTGGGAAGTCAGAAATTGCGTGCTGGGGAAGCCCCCATGCTCAGGTGCTGGGTGCCTCTTCTGGGTGAGCCAGGTTGCAGCTGCTGGGACCGCAGGGGCCAGTTGGGCTCTCTGTGGGTTCGGGAACAAGCTGGTTTTCAAGGCTGGCCAGGAGAGAGCATGTTGCCCGCACAGCTTCAGTGCAGCGCCACTGGGCAGCCCAGAAGCCCACGCTGCGCCCTGGCCTGCGGCGTCCAGCCGCTCACCGCATCTCTGTGTGGGGGCTCGGGCATCGTGACTCAGGCGGAGTGGGAGCGTGGGGGCCCTGGTCAGCTGGGACCCAAAGATCAGCTGGGACCTGCCCTTCCACACCAGATGCTTGCGCTTCAATCACCAGCCAGGCCTAGAGACTGCACCCGTGCACAAATTTTGTGCACCGGGCCTCTAGTATGTATATAAAAGCCTAAGTGACCGTCACAACTAAAACAACCAAACGAACAACCGAACAGGCTGCGTGGGGTGACCAGGTCAGCAGAGGGTTAGTGAGGGACGACCAAATGACTGAGCAGCGGGCTGCGTGGGGCGACCAGGCTGACAGGGGGGTTAGTGAGGGATGACCAAATGACTGAACAGAGGGCTGCATGGGGCGACCAGGCCGATGGGGGGCAGATAGGAGTGACCAGGCCACCAGGGGAGGGCAGTGAGGGGTGACCAGGCTGGCGGGGGGGCAGTTGGGGGTGACCAGGCCGGCAGGAGGGGGGCAGTAAGAGGTAACCAGGCTGGTGGGGAGGGGAGGGGAGTTAGGGGTGACCAGGCCATCATGGGGGGGCAGTTAGGGGTGATCAGGCAGGCAGGTGAGCAGTTAGGAGCCAGGGGTCCCAGATTGTGAGAGGGATATCCGACTAAACCGGCAGTCGGACATCCCCCGAGGGGTCCCGGATTGGAGAGGGTGCAGGCTGGGCTGAGGGGAGTTTCGTGCACCGGGCCTCTAGTCTTAAGATAAAAGAAGAGACAAGGAAGGAAGAAATTGGCACAAGTAACTACAGAGTTCAGAGGTGGGCTTCAGGTAAGACTATATCCAGGAGGTCAATCAACAGTAGCAAGACCATTTCAATTCACTTATCAGCTCAGTTTTCCTTTCGTAGGCTCTTCCATGTGGTGGCAAGGTGCTCTAGGCCTGTGGTCAGCAAACTGCGGCTCGAGAGTCACATGCGGCTCTTTGGCCCCTTGAGTGTGGCTCTTCCACAACATACCCCGTGCAGGCGCGCGCACAGTGCGATTGAAACTTCGTGGCCCATGAGCAGAAGTCGGTTTTCGACCTGGGTGAGTCTATTTTGAAGAAGTACTGTTGATATTTGGCTCTGTTGACTAATGAGTTTGCCGACCACTGCTCTAGGCTATAGTATCCTTTCAGTTAATGTTCATCGAGAAGAGCCCTCTTTATGTTCAGTTCTAGCACAAGTCCCAGGAAGGATTTAAGTCAGTGGTTCTCCACCTTGGCTGCACATTAGAATCACCTGGGAATCTTTTTAAAATCCTGATTTCTGGGCCCCACCCCATAACAAAGAAACAGAATTTTTGGAGGATGAGGCCCAGAAATCAGGATTTTAAAAAGATTCCCAGGTGATTCTAATGTGCAGCCAAGGTGGAGAACCACTGATTTAAGTTATACCAGCTGGAGTCACAGACTATCCCTGAACTAATCACTGAAGCTAGGGGAATAGCATCTTATTGGAGGAGACTGGTTATATGCCCTTTTCTGGAAGAGAGAGGTCACCTTCCTTCCCAAACTACATGGAATAGCTCCCTCTAGAAAACAAGTTCTGGTTATTAGATGAAGCCAGGAAGGGAAACCATGTTGAGCCAAAGCTCAGGCTGCCAAAGCACTGGCAAGAAAAGGTCAGACTTCCCCTCGTGAGTGTGAGACCCCAGGAGTGAGACTCCTCCATCTACAGATTTCTGTTTCCCTCCTTCAGCCTGGGGCGGGACTTCCTGGGGAAGCTGCCCCGAGAACTAATGCACCTTCAGGCTCCCCTTTCCCTCCCAGCCCCAGGCCCGCCCCGACAGACTCCCAAGCAAGGCTCTTCCCTTGGTGTGCAATGCACTACCACCGGGCTGGGCAGGGAACCATCCTGCCAGCCTGAGACCCTGCCCTCCCTCTCATGGGCCCACCAGTCCCACTCGCCTTTGCTGGCTTCCTGCTGTGGAGCTGTGTTGTCTCCTACTCTGTTGCCATGTTCCAGCCCTTCGGTGTCTTTCCCTGTTACATGTAGGAGCATCAGTCGTGATCTGGGATGAAAGATGGCCTCAGTTCTCACTCATCACCAAAGCAATCATCTGTGCAGAAAAGCAGACCCTTTTATGAGAGACTATGGTCTGCAGCAGGGCCACCCGGGAGGGGAGCAGAGCCGTCTGAGTCCACGTTAGCACCGGGCCCTCCCCCATACACAGATTCCGACAACCATCAGTACGCAGCTTTTAAGCGGGGCTCAACTTTACTTTTAGCAGTGCAAGAAGCTCAGAGTGACTTCCAATCTCTGAGGCAATCTCTGACCAAGAACTGCTTATCATGGTTTACGATGCTGGCCCAAAGCGTTCAAAAAGATGGTACAGAGCATCCTATCCGGAGGAGCAAACGGACAGCCCCTCCCTGAACATGAGTCACGGGCATTTTTTGTTCAGTTTTGGTAGTGCTCACAAATAAGGAAATTTCACCTTAAAATATCCAGAGTCCTCATTTACTTGAAATTCAAAAGATCAGACAAACTAAGCCCACAATCCAGCTTGATAGCTGTCAGCTGAGGCACAGTCCGAAGCTGCTGCATTTAGGCCTGTGGAAACTCCCTAGTTCTCCCGTCGCCACTCCTCCCTGTCGCTTCCATGTACATCACCCACTGGCCCCCTTGAGGGCATCTGCACCTGCAGCTCCAGGCTGTCTAGACTTTCATCCCAAGGCAGGTTCCAAGGAGGCCCAAAATGGTGAGATGACCTGCCCAAGTCACTGAAATCCTGTGCTGTTCTCTTTACTGTTTTCAACAATGTGCCAACTTATCTTTCTTTTCAAAAATTATCATAGAGGCTCTCGGATTGCAGGACAACCGGATAGTACAAGCCTGAGGCCGAGACTGCCAGGACTGTGGGGATAGAGGGGCTCAGATGTTCTCATCTTTCAATAGAGCTGTTGGTCTAA
>NW_005356244.1:213834-230499 GCF_000412655.1 Myotis brandtii
CCTTCCTTCCTTCCTTCCTTCCTTCCTTCCTTCCTTCCTTCCTTCCTTCTTTTCTTCCTCCCTCCTTCCTTCCCACCTTCCTTTTTTCTCCCAGAGAGCAGTTGTCCAGCATTTACTAGCACACCACAGGCTGGGGGAAGTAGAGAGAGTCTATACCCCCCTACAGAAGAGGCCTCATCATTGTCCTACTTGTCCCCCGCTCCAGGTTGTTCTATGGATTCAAGCTGGGTCAAAGCCTGTCCCCTTGAGGAAGGAATGGGGCGGGGGCCGCTGGCAGTGTAGTGCAGTGGGAAGCTCTGAGCTGGAGCAAGAATGCCTGGTTACTGCTCTGCCTCAGGGGCATGGAGCAGGGTTCTTTATTCCCACCTTCCTATTCCCTCAGCATGAAGCCCACCTAGAAGCACTCCTCTTTAAACCCCACTCCTGGCCCAGCTCTGCCCTGCACTGGACCTCCTCAATAAAAGGAGGGCTCTTTCCAAATGGCGATCTGCAGAACCCTAGGTTCAAGGGCACCCCTTCCCGGCATCACCAGTGTGTGGTGGGGATGAGGGGATGGGGCAGGGGCTCTAGGCCCCCACCCCCCACTTGAAGTAAAGCCCCTTCACTTTTATGCTTCACTTTAATGTTTTATAGATGAGGGATTAGCATAAGATTTCCTTTGAGAAAAAAAAAAGGTTTCTGCTGCTAAAAGAAAGTAAAAACGTTTTGAAGGTTAGTGTTTAACCCTGAAGACTCCCTCATCTGAATACAGCACGAGCCTCCTAAATGGTCTTCCAGTTTCCACTCTTGCCACCTCCCTGTTCCCCAACCCCTCTGCTTCCCACCCCTCCAACCACCTCACATATGCACACCCAGCAGCCACAGTGATCCTGTGAAAATGACAATCAGATCATATCATTGTTCTCCTCAAAACCCTCTGACAGCTTCCCTTGGTAGTCAGGATAAAGTCAGTCTTTAACATGCCCCATAAGATTCTTCAGCACCTGGCCCAAGCCCTCTCTGACTTCATCTTTTCTCACTCTTCACACATTACACACCTGGCCTCTGTGCTGTTCCTCACAGGCATCAATGATGGTTTAAGCACATTTCCACCCCAGGACCTTTGCACATCTTTCTGGAATGCTCTTCCTCAGAGTACCCACATGGTTTATTCTCTCAAAGGTATGGCCAAATGTCACCATCAGTGAAGCTTTCCCAAATCCTATCAAAACTTTTTTTTTCTATAACTCCTTCCTTCCTAAAATATGTGTTTTATGATTTAAAAACTAAGCCACGTTCAGTTTAGAAATGGCAGGAAAATGGAAAAGTACAAATAAGAAAATAAACATAATTCATTACCATAAACCCAGAGATAAACAACTAAAGAGATAAACAGCTAATGTTTTGCTATATTTCTTTCTAGAATTTCCCTTTCTCTTGGTCTTACTCTTTTGCAATGTTAATCATGCACAGAATTAAATAATCAAATAGATCTACAAAGCTTATGAAAATCAGCAATTTCCTACCCCTTCCATGTTCCCTACCCAAGCCGAACACTTTCAATCACTTTAATTTGTTTTTGTTTTGGTTGTTGTCTCCAAATTTATTAAATAAATAAATACGTAAATAAAGAAATAAAACAAAAACACTTTTAGACATTATCTATTGATTTCCCACTATGTAAAGTGAGGATTTTGATTCTCTGCCCTCACCACACAGGCACACACGTTCCATCCCTCTGTCCTCCTAATATATAGTAATTTAGGATAGTCAACATCTAGTGTTACATAATTATAACTTTGCAAACACAATGAATCATTATATTATTAGCTTTTCTTTCCAACGATTTCTGTTTTATGTGGCGTTACCAATTTTATAGCTTCCTATTTTATTGTTTCCTTAGTTCTGTGTCCTTATCAGCAATAAAAACCCAACTTCGCTAGCCGCCTGAATCTTCTCAACAGATACACATTGTGTGTCCTGTCACTTTAATTTCTTCAAGCACCCTTCTCCCTTTGCCTTCTTACATGGTCCGATCTAAAATGGTTTCCCTGGCCCAGCCAGTGTGGCTCAGTGGTTGAGTGGCAACCCATGAACCAAGAGGTCCCCAGTTCGATTCCCTGTCAGGACACATGCCTGGGTTGTGGGCTTGATCCCCAGTCAGGGACATGCAGGAGGCAGCCAAACGATGTTTCTCTCTCATCGGTGTTTCTCTGTCTCTATCTCTCTCCTTTCCTCTCTCCATAAAAATCAATAAAAACCTACTTTAAAATATTTAGATAAAATGGTTTCCCTGTATATCTGGGCCATCGCTGACTCCCTGGAACTTCTCTTCACCATCATCCCAGGCGTTTTTGGTTTCCTGATCCTGACATTTTTATTTTCCTTTGGTTTACTCCCATGTTTTGGTGGGGCATGTGCTCCAAGAACTTCCTAAAAAGGCTGCATGAAAAGCACATGTTTTGAGACTGCACACCTGAAAATGCTGTTGTTCTACCTTCACAGCTCACTGGTGATTTCACTGGAAGTAGAATGTCAGGCCTGAAATCATTATTCTTCAGAATTTTTAAGGCATGGCTCCATTGTCTTCCAGCTCCCGGTAGAGAAAATAGAGGCCATTTTAATTAATGATCCTTTGTAAGTGGCATAGTTTTGCTGTCTGGAACGTTTTAAGCTCTTTGTTTGGCTTAGTGATCTGACATTCATGAGGATGTGAGTGTGGGACTGTTTTCACCCATTGTGCAATTGTGATGGGCACTTGGTGGCCTTTTTAATCTGGAAACTTATATTTTTCAATTCTGAGAATTTTTATTGAATTCTTTATTCGACAATACTGTCTTTTGTTGTCTCTCTTTCTGAACTCCCCATCGTTTCTGAGCCATGCCTCTCTCCCATGTTTATCCACCTCTTTGTCTTTTTTCCCCTACTTTTTGAGAAGTTTCTTCAAGCTTCCAATTATTCTGCTGAGATTTTCATTTTGCCGTCACATTTTTAATTTCCAACAGCTCCTTTTGTGCTCTGAATATTACTTTTTTATAAAGCATTCTGTACTCACTTCACAGTTACACGATATTTTATCTCCCTGAGCATTTAACGAGACCTTTTCCTCCCTTCCTCTCCCTGTCGCTTATGTTTTCTTCTCCCTACACAGTCTGGTTCCTCCAAGTGGCTTTTTCCCATGCGTTTGGTGGTGTTTGGTCTGTCTTATTAGAGCCTTTCCTTGGATGTCTGGCCATCCTTGGTCATCCGCTCCTCTGAGAAACAAGGAACTGACTGCGCGGACGGGAGCGCTGAACGCCCAGGTGGGACTTGCCAAGGAGAGTTTCACTGTACGGTGCGATCGGCTGCACTAGTTGGTTGGAAAACCCCATATCGGTGTCATTAGGCCTTTCCCTCTTCAGATGATCAGATTCTTCAGAGAATACTTGAAACTCCTGCTGGAGGGTACAGGCCTGGCTGCCATTGCTCCTGTGCAAAGAGAGCTTCAGCAGCCAGAACATGGAGCCTCCCTTAATCCTCCACTGGTGCCCGGTTTGCCACCTCAGATGGGCAGGAGTCTCCTCCAGAAAATACTGCCCAGTCTTCGGCTGGAGGGCCTGGCTCTTCTCCGTGGAGAAGAGGAGAGGGTCTGGAGAGCTGATCCTGAACGGATCCTCTTTATTATATCTTCTGTTCCTACACACACACACACACACACACACACACACACACACACACACTCTTCATTCCAATTCACCTGGCACCACCAAGCCCTGCACTTTGGGAGGTGATGTGTAAAATGGGTTGGGTCTCAGCTTTCCCTTCTGCCCACTGAAGATGCCATTTTCTCCTTTGCCTTCCAGCTCCCGCCCTAAGTCCTGCTGCCTCCTCTCTCTCCCCTCTTCCTTGCCCATGAGTATCTATATTTCATTCTGTGGGTCTCAGGGGAGAGTAAAGCAGCGCATGGTCTCTAGCTACTTATTCGCTGATTACCCCTCTTTCCTCACCGGAACGTGAGCTCCGTAGTTTGTTTTGACCACCCCTACATTCTTAGCTCCTAGAAGAGTGTCTGGTCATACTATCACCCAATAATTGTTGATAATTAAGTGGATAAATATAAGAAGGAAGGAAGATTTCTCCAGCTCTGTTTCTATTATCTAATTTCTTTAATCTTCATTTCCCAAGTTTGTTCTAACGTCCCTTCTCTTGAGCTATGGCTCTTTCACCCACAAGACCTCCCTTCACTGTTTATTAACTTTCATTCTCTCCCGGTAGTTTTTTTTCCTGGATCACTCCTAACTTTCCTCTCCCTTTCTACTACCTGGCACTAACTTCAGTCTCCAGTTCCATGAGGGAAGTGGAATTTTCCCCCACTCCATTTGAAGGGCCTGGGGAGAGAACTCTGGTCCCTACCTTCCTGGAAAGACATAATTTAGCTAACTTCTTAAAAATCACGATTGCTACTGAAGCTCTAATTCTGGCTAGGTTTAAAAAAACCCTCAAAGGAACATCAAATTATCAGAGTGCCTGGAGCAGGAGGGTTAATAAGAAGAGATCTGGGGCTGGGGAATGTGAGAGGTTATTGGGAGGGAACGAGGGCTAAGCTCCCAGTCAAAGGGAAGCTAAATTAACAACCACATTGCTCACATTCACTTTGGTCCTTCCAACCCCTGCACTCCCCTGTCCCTTGGTAAAAGCCAGAGCTAAACTGGAAAAGAAGAAATTTGTTTGTTTTTTCTTTTATTAAGAAAATATTCATTGAATTTTCTAGTATGTTCCAACACTACGTGAACAAATCAGACAGGTTATCTGCTTTTGTGAAGTTAGAGCCTAGTGGGAGATTCAGACGACACACAAATAAACAAAATACAGAGTACAAGCAGTAGTGGGTGCTTTGAGGGAAGTGTGCGGGACTCGGTAACAGAAGATAACAGAGGAAACTTCCTTCGGTGGGGGTGGGAGTGGCTCCCCTGTGAAAGTGCGATGAACTTTTTTTTTGAGGGTGTCTGTATTTCAAACATTTATTTCCCACCAAAAGTACTCTTCGTTCTTTGGAAATGTAAACTCTTCCTCACATATAGCCATGTTATTAGTTTAGGTGTGGTCCCATCCTCTGCTCCAAGAGAGGGTTCTGATTGATCTAAACAAGTCTAATCCCTCCCCTCTACCTTGTGTCCCTCCCAAGGTGATTGGCTTTGACATGGGCATGTGATACAATCGAGGCCAATGAGAGACTGAGCAAGAGCTACCAGAAAAAAACACTCTATTCTCCTGAAGACTGTGGTGTGAGAATGTGTGTCCCGAATAGTGACAGCCGTTTTGTGACCATGAGGCAAAAGCTGAAGCTATACAGTAAAGGAGAGAAAGAGCGTCCTCAGACACAGGCTCCTCCGTGACCTTCCTTAAAGTCAGCTCTATTTCTGGATTTGCTAAGTATAGGAGCCAGTAGATTTCCTTTATTCTTTAGGGTAGTTTCAGTGGGATTTTCTCACTTGCAATCAAAACAAAGCCGTTGTAACTGCTAGAGAAGTGACATTTAAGCTAAAGACTGAGAATGAACTCACCAAGAGAGAAGAGGAAGTAGGAGCATTCCAGGCACAGGCACCAGCTTTGAGAAAGGCCTGGGGAAAGAAAAGAATTAGTGTGATCAGGGAACGAAGAGGAGGCCCGTGTGGGAGCCACAGCGTAGGACAGAGAGCTGTGGCCAGATGAGCAGGCAGAGGGTCATGGGAAGAAATTTGAATGTTTGGATTTTATTCTAAGGAAATAGGAAGCCCCACTCTGATTCCTGTGTCATAATGACACGGCTGCTGAGTGGAGAATAAATTGGATTGGGGCAATAATGGAAGAGGATTATCAGAAAGGGTCTATGTGATTGTCTAGGCAAGAGAAGGTGGTTACTTGGGCTAAAGTGGTGGAGGGAAGGGATGGAATATAACAACTGTATAGTTCTATAGCCATTCTTTCATGTATTTGTACATTCATTTATTCAAGCAAATATGAAGAGTCTCTATGTACCACTGTATTAAAACTCAGCACCTGAAGATGAAAATACACTTTCTCTATCCACAAAGAGATTTCCATTTAGAAGGAAACAGCCAGGCAGACGGTTAGAACGATGATGGAGATAACTGCAAGATGCAGTGGGGACATTGGAGAATAAGGCACTAAGTGGGCCTGGGAAAGTCACAGCTCACTGTCTTAGAAGAAATAGAGACTTGGCTTTGTAGGAGGTTATCAGGATATCGCAGGCCGGGTGGACTCAGGGAACAAGTAGTCAGGTATTTCCAAAGTTTCCACTGCAAGAAGGGACTGTGGTGGAAATAGCAGTGCTCACCAAACAGTCCCCGCATTTCCCAGCCCCTTTGCAGTCACGTGAAAAGCTCTGGCCAATGGGCTGTGGTGTCACTTTCAAGCTGAAGTACAGAGGAGCTCATGTGCACCTTTCAGCTCTCTTCCTCCTCCATGGCAACCATGGAGGACACCTGGTGAAGTAGAAAGAGCACTTGGTCAAAGCAGCCTGGACCTGGGTTACTAAAAGGAGAACAGAACCTCTGGGGAGTCACCCAGACTTAAAGCAAACTTAATACAGATACGCAATAAACCTTGTCGTGTTAAGCCACTGAGATTTTGGGGTTATCTGTTAATATATCATAATTTAGCCTGACTAATATACAGCGTAATTTGGGATAACACTAGACAGGAGGGCAGGGCAAGACCACAAAGAGACTTGGCTCTCAGGTGCCTTGTTCAAAGATTGGACTTTATCTCGTCGGGGTTTAACAATCCTCAAAGAGTAGGGATGAGAGGGATGTTGTGGAATCATTCTGGCAGCAGTGGGGTGGATAGATGAATGGATGAATATAGATGGATCAGTCAATATTTGGAATTGGGTTTGAGGAAGTAGTTCTTAAAAGTAGAGAGACTAAAAAAGAAGTGCTGATTAGTAGAGGAGAAAGATGATGGCAGCATGAACTAGCACAATGGTCCCAGTACTAAAAGGAGAGATAAGTTTGACCGATATTTTAGGAGGGAGCATGCACAGAGATTGTGAGTGACTGAATATTAAGAGAGGAGACAGAGGAGGGAAGTTTTGACTTCCTTAACCTCCCTACTTTCTTAGTCCTGATAATGAATAACCTTAATCACTATGGGTCCAACCATTCTGAGTGTCAAGAGAGAATCAGGAAGAAGAACTAAAGGAGAAGATTTAGTGGATTCATAGAAAAATGGAAACACACTGGCCATGAATCAGAGGAGCCAGGAGACCAGGTCTGGCCCCTCTGACTTTGATTAGTTCATTGAAACTTTCTGGACTCCAGTTTCCTCATCTGTAAAATGAAGTCATTGGACTTAAAGATCTCCATGGTCTATTTCCATTTTAATGCCCTGACTCTCAAAAAATAAACAAAGGAATGGGGAAGAGGGAGGGAAGTAGGGGGAGAAGGTGAAAAGGTACATAAGGAGTCCAGCTAAGACCGACAAGGAAAAGAAAGGAAGAAGAGAGAGGGAAAGAGAAAAAAACAGTGAGACCCTCAGACCCCTGAATTACCCCAGCAACTCATCAGTTTATCTCAACAACATTCAGTTCCATGGTGTGAATTTTGTCTCAGCTAACGTGAGTCATTGTTTTTACTTATTGGATTTTTGATTGTTATTATGATTATTGCTAATTGACAGAAATGGATCAATGACCCAAAAGTGGTAATGATAAAAATAATAAATACCATAACTCAGGATAACATCTTAAATGTGAAGAACAAATTCAAGGACAAATGAAAGGAGGTGAAACAGTATGTGCTAGGAGAAGTGAGAATATGAGTATGATGATCAAGCTAACAAAAATATAGGTTTCTAAGTCACAAATAGGAAGTATGACCCCAAAAATCTGATAATTGGATTGTACTGGATTGGTGATGTGTTTGCCCCCTAGACTCTAGGGTGGCATTTGTCATAAAAATGTTTTCCAATAACAGCAGAAAGCTATGAAAGCTTCAGTGTTATTTTCCAACAAAGTACAATGACTTCTCAATAGAACAATAAAGTTTTTCCAGAGCAAGTGCAAACATTGTAAGTGTTTCTCAATACAAAACTGACAAAGTTATTGCTAAAGGTGATAGAGAAGCCACAACTACAGCAGCATTATAAAGAATGAGCTCCTCATAGAAACATAGGTATGTGCCTCACTATTGCCAAGAAGTTTATAAACCCAGCTACAAAGGTAACGGTAAATATTATGTTGGAAAGAAAGCAAAAACAGCAGCAAAATTTCTTCACCAAAGAACATTGGTAGATATTATATAATAATAATGGTATAGAGTGTAGGGAAAAGGTAATATCATGTTTTTGCAGATATTTCACTTTATATATGGACAAAATTCTGTTTTGACAGGGGGTACATATATAAAAGAGAAGTATTTGATGATTTCCTCTCCCAAGACTCTGTTCTTTAACAGCTCTATTGAGATATAATTCATATATCATACACTTCACCCACTTATAATATATAAGTCAATGGTTTTGGGTATACTACATCGTCGATTTTTTTATTGTAGTAAAATATATATAACATAAATTTTGCCATTTAAACCATTTTTATGCATATGATTCAGTGGCATAAAATACATTACTGAGATGTAATCTGCCTGATGACTGTTTATCACTGAAAATCCAGGCTCTACATGAAGATGATTTTCATTTGGTCAACACTTCTTTAGTGAGCCATGGTGTCAAGTGGGAAAGTACATTGGCATCAGTTTTGGACAAGTTCCATCTCTGTGTGCATCAAGGAACTCCCAGTTAATTGAAGAGAGTGTATCTGAACACCAATGCTTCCCTCAAAGAGATCAGGTGGCTGTCTGCCACTTGCCAAGATGGTTTTGATTCAGCTTTGAAGGTGCTCCCTAGGGAGCAGTCTCCGAGATGGATATTAACATACAGGATGTTCATGAAGGCACATACTTGGGATTAACTCATGCTACAGGGGGATAAAGGAAGCAAGATTGGGCAAAGGGAGAAGTTGAGCTGTGATTCCATCCTAAATCAACCTCATGAGGAGTTTTAAACTGGGACGAACCTTCATAGTTGTCCCCAGTTGAAATAAGGGGGGGGGGGTGGCCTCTCTACCCCCACACTGATCAGTTAGCCCCTGGAAGGACACGTGACCTTGGGTAAGGTACTTTGCTTGAGCAGAGGCATCCCCAAACAAGGCTCTCAGCTGAGAGCTGTCTTCCAGTTGCACTTTCAACAAGGGGAGTGGGGCAAGGGGGGTGGAGGGGAGAAAGCCTTTTATTCAGGGAGGTGGTCTAGGTGGTGAATATTACAGCACCCACCACAAAGGAAATGGCGGCAATTGGGAACATGATGAAATTGCAGTGACGGATAGATAATAACATATGTTGGCTATTCATGAGGAAGGAGGTTTTGAAATGAAAGATTAGATAAAAGCAATTTCTTCATGACCATTTCTATAATTTCAAGTGGCTGGCTATAGGGCATATCTCACTGGTGTATTCAGTATCTTGAACAGCCTGAACTCGCTTGGTCATGTGAAGGATAAGATATCGAAATCTTTTTTTAAGACTGAACAATCGTACAAACAGCTCGAAAGTGCCCCTCCCCCCAAAATGGTTGCCAGTATTTAATGGCTCTCCTTACTTGTTGGAAAACAAGATCTTTTATGTATTATTTTATAAAAGTTATATACATGTTCTCCCACATTTGGGTATGATAAGCTCATCCACTGAGCATCTGGAAAACACCAGACAGTCTTCAGAGAGAACCCTTGCCATAATTTCTGTATCTGTGTATGATTGAAATATCCAGAAGCAAATGTATGTGCCTTTTCTCAAACCTTTGTATTTGTGAGAGATAATTTTTAAGTAAAATAGAAAAAGAAATAAGAAAAGGTGAAACAAGCAAAGAGTAAGTAAAGGAAGTGGCCTAGTGCTGCCCAGATCACTGACTCAAGTAGTTAATTCTAACAGATAATAGAGGTTGCAATGCGGTGTTGCCAGTAACATCATCCATCTCATTGCAATGAGACAATTATCATTTAATTTTTATCATTGTGCATTATTTTTATTCTGTGATGAATATAATTATGTGATCAATTGTTATAATTTACCTGAATTGGTAGATAGGGTCTGAGACACACACACACACACACACACACACACACACACACACACACACACACACAGTAAACTAGAGCAGCTATGTTTTCACCTCTATGAAATATTGAGGTTTCTCCACAGGGCATGTATTTTCAATTGAAAAGATATAGATCCTGTTGTTAGAATCAAGCTTGAAAACCACAACACTAAATTATTTGAAGTCCCCTGCTCAACTATAAATTTATCTAATTATTCTTTCCATTTTTATTACATTGCCCTGTTTATTGTCTTTATAACTCTTTGTTGTCATTATCACGTATATTTGTCTATTTGTTTGTTGCATGTCTTCCTGACTAAAATATAAGCTCATTGAAGTTGGGCACCTTGTCTCCTCACTCTGTATTCCCAGCACCTAGAATTTGCCAGGCACATACTACGTGCTTACTACAGATTTGCTGAATAATGAATTAATGAAGCTTTTACTTATCCATTCATCCATTCATTTATCTATTTATCCAGCATGTACCTATGCTTCCATCATATGAAAAATCTTTGCATACTAGTGAGGTAACTTTGTTATGTACTTGAAAGATTATGGGAGAGAGAGAGAGAGAGAGAGAGAGAGAGAGAGAGATTATGAGAAGGAGTCCTAAGGTGAAAGTCCTTATACCCAACAGATTGGCAGCTGGAGGAGTCATCTTTCAACTTAATTTCCCCAGTTCTTCCAGTTGGCACTGATAGGAGGACAGCCAGCAAAAGAAAAAGGACCTGGAGAGAGAACTTGTTTCATCAGTTTTATTTTGCTTTGTACTGACTTTATATTTTAATAACCTCCTCCCAAATACCTTGCTAACCCAGCCTAAATCGCCCCTTTGTACATTACGGTATATATCTGATGCCCAATAATAGCTTCTTTGTTCCGCCCTCCCCCTACCCAGTATAATTCCATTTATTATCTAACCTTACTTAGGCATTTTCAGCAATCTTTTCCTTCTCCTCCATACACACTTTCTAAAAAGCCAGCTGTGCAATTTAGACCATCCCCGGAGATTACTGCCCAGGGTGGGTTTGCATTTACGAGCACATAACTGAAGCTGACATGGCCTTCACCAGAATTAATAGCTCTTGGAACAATTTGCCTTCACAGCATTTTACAAACAGCTTCATAATACATCTGAGGGTAAGGCAGGTTTTAATTAGTGTCACTAATAGCTAAGTAGTCAGAAGGGAAATAATTAAGGAACTGGACCAATAGGAGCCAGGGGTGAAAGGTGAACTTGGAGTCTGTGCAGGTTCAAGGTGACAGAAGTTTCCACCTGCCCTTGGGGTGATATTGGAGAACTGTACTCTTAGTTTAGATGAGTCTTCTGTTAGCGCTGACCAGGAATTACCGCTGGCAAACTCTGTTTGTCTGCATGCAGTAACATTTTTAAGACTGAACAATGGTACAAACAGCTCAAAAGTGCCCCCCAAATTGTTGCCGGTATTTAATGGCTCTCCTCACTTGGAAAACAAGACCTTGTATCTGTCATTTTGAAACACCCAGTGCTTCCTTCCTCCCACCTTCTTTCTTTAGTTTCTCCTCTTGTTTAACTTTGGTGGCTCTATTTTACAAGCAAAGCAGCTGCCCGTGTGGGGAAGAGGTGCACCATGCAGACTCACGGTTTACAGTTTGCTGAATGTAAGCTGCCTAATCCTCTCATGTCATTGGATTACTCTCCCCAAGCAAATTTTCCCAGCTTTCATCATGAGAATGGGCTCCTTGCCAAGAAACCACTCACCCCAGCTCAGGTCCACCTGGCCCTTCCCCTCCCGATTGTCAACTCCTCCATTTTGGGCCATTAAAAGGGCTTTCAGACTGAATATTTGCAGAACCATTTCCGAAAGCCAAACACAAAATCTTTGTTCCCTATGAGCACTAATCTCCATGCAGGGTTCTGGTCTGAAATATCATGGGGTGGGGTGGGGGGGACCCTTTGATCATTGGGTCAGTTTTCTCTTTATATTATCCAATTAGATAAAACATAAATTTAAATAATTATTAAGAACAAAATTGAACTTTAAATAATAACTAAAGTCAGATCAGAGGATTTAGAGAAGACCAAATACCTATCAGTATTAATGCTGCTCTACAGCATTCGGGGGCTGCATTTGGAAGGTAGGTTAAGAAAGCCATTCTGGAATTCCTAAATGTCCCATCAACTCTGCATCAATTAAAGTGTAATGGATTTTGGGGGGAAAAATACTCCTGGTTGTTTACTGCCCAATTCCCTCCACAGGTCCAGAAAAAGGACTTCTTTGAAACTTCTTGGGTTTCAAAGGGAAAAGTTTCTTTGTGACCACAACTCAGAACAAGGGGTTTGAGTCACACACACTCCTCTGTCAATCACGTCTGAAGTTGTGAGCATGTGTAAACTCTCACGGAGCCAGACAATAGCACCTTGCCATTCGATCACTGATTTCGATCCCTCCTCGGCTAAACTTTAACACCTGTAAGCCAGCAATTGGGGGAGGGAAGGTTGATAGAGCCCTTTCAGACCCATGGGATTTTAGGAACTAAGGGCCTCGGATTTATTGGACAGGCAGACACCCAGACATGACCTTGAACACTAACTCGGTTTAAACTTACAAAAAACAAAATGTTCTGTACATTTTCCGCTTTTTACACACAATGCTTGGGAGTCTGAGTGGATGAAGCATTCGAGATGCTGAATGCACACCCAGAGCAATATGCTGGTGGGCTCCCATTATGCTGTTTTACTGATTTACTTGAGCCCAAGAGCCAAAAGCAGCAGGACAGAAAAATGCATTTTCAATGGCTCAGGGCCTCCCTTCCACATGGTAACAATGTCAGGCAGAGCACTCACCTTTCCCTTCTCCTTCCTCCAATCTCCCAGAAGACAGGGGGCAGGAAAGCCTTGCTACCCACTCCCCATAGACTGGGTTGCAAGGCCCACCTCTGGATTAGGTAAGGAAATCCATATAAGCCCGGAACTTTGAGGGAAAGAAACTAGAAAAAGGCTTGCTATCTGCTGATGGACAACATGTCTTATTTTAAGTGTAAGTTCCTTAATGACAGGGGGCCATATTGTTATAAAGAGTAGAGAGTGGCATCTAACAAATGGTATATGCTGACAAGGAACTCCACTGGAACTCAGCTTCCATTCATAGAAGTCTCGTTGTCTTGGTATGCACTCACACTCCCCTTTCACTTTGTATTTCTGGGTTCATCAAACCCTCAGATTCAATGTTGAAAGTCAAAGCGAAACCCCCCCATGAAGAAAACCACACTGATTTTTTACCTGCTTTAATGTCAATGTTTTGAGAAACTAAAAATAAATCAGTCCAGTTCACTCCACAGTCACCTTTTGGGGTATATAAAATACCTCCAATGAAATCTCAGCAAATTTGATTTGCCTCAGAAATGTTCACTATTGAGAGAGTTTTTCATTAGATCCAAAGCTTTCACGTTGATTTTTAAAGGCTCCAGCATGAATGTGTCAATTCAGTCAAATAGTTAATGGTTGACAAAAGAAAAACAAGGCACTTCTAAATTTCAATTTATTGTAGGTGCTTTGTGAAAACCTGAATCCCTCAAGTATGCAAATTTCTCTGTTAATATGCATATGGTAACACTGCCAAACAAAAGAGAGAAGTTAAATAGCTCAATGAGAGAGGGCAGATAGGAAAGAAAAAGGGGGAAAATTGGGGGTGAGAAAAGATCCAAAGACAGGTTTCTTTTTCACCCATATCTGAAACAGGTAAAATGTTCCCCTGTTACTAGAACAGATGTGATATGAAATGCTCATCTAATTTGAAATACTCAAGTCAGACGTGGGACCAAATTGGCCTGTCCAGTTTCCCTGGGGCTGCACGTAGTCAGTTGGATCGCCTGGAGCCATCTTCCTCGGACCTGGAAAGCATTCCTGGGTGCTTTTCTGTGCGTCAACCTGAGAGGATAGGACAGGGGCCAGCCCTGTCTGTGAAGTCACAGGGTAGCTGAGAGCCTAATTGAAGAACTAGGAAGGAAGGAAGATCCTACAAACACAGAGCAGGAGTAGCCAAGTCAAAGACCTGTCCTGGTCACAGTGTCAAGCTGGTCAGGTGGGAACTGGCTGGCCAGAAGGGAGGAGCTGGGGCAGTTTCTAGAAGATTGTCTAATGGGAGCATTTGGAGGCTTCATCATCCTCTTTTTTTTTCCTTGTATCGATTTCAGAGAGGAAAGGAGAGGGAGAGAGAGAGAAACATCCATGACGAGAGGATCATTAATTGATTGGCTGTCTCCTGCATGCCCCACACTGGGGATTGAGCCCACAACTCTGGCATAGGCCCTGAATGGAAATCGAACAGTGACCTCTTGGTTCATAGGTCGACACTCAACCACTGAGCCATGCCGGCCGGCACCATCCTCCTTTTTTACTAGAAAATGATAACCTTGGCTTTAGTTTGCTGTCTTTACTGATAAAATTCAAAAGGCCCCACGTGGAAATTCCTTGGAGGGAAGGGTGAGAAGACACAGAGCTCACTCACCTCATTGTTCTGTGTCGGCCAGTTATTCATCTGCCACCCCAACGGGTGGTGATTCTCTCTCTCTCTCTCTCTCTCTCTCTCTCTCTCTCTCCTTAGGGCAGTGGTTCTCAACCTTCCTAATGCCACGACCTTTTAATACAGTTCCTCATGTTGTGGTGACCCCCAATTTCATTGTTACAAATTGAACATAATTAAAGCATAGTGATTAATCACAAAAACAATATGTAATTATATATGTGTTTTCCAATGATCTTAGGCGACCCCTGTGAAAGGGTCGTTCGACCCCCAAAGGGGTCACGACCCACAGGTTGAGAACCACTGCCTTAGGGCCTAGCCCAATGCCTGGCATTTGGTAGATAGTCAGTAAAAGTGCTCAACTCAATGACTCAGTGGACTAATGCTCCTGGAGAGACACTACTTGATATTTTCAGTCTGAAGGGTGTTAGGATTTTTTGAGGCATGTGTCCCCAGGGTCAATCGAATATTGTCAATCTCTAGGAAGCCCCAAGAGGGCTACACTCATGCTCAGTTTGCCTTCTCTAGAATCAAAGTGGCTGTTTCTTAGCCCAGGTGCCCATCAGTGGATGAGTGGATAAAAAGCCATGGTACGTTTACACCATGGAATAATATGCAGCTGTGAAAAAGAGGGAGCTCTTGAGACAGCATGGATGGACCTGGAGACTGACTATTACGCTAAGTGAAATAAGCCAGTTAGAGAAAGACAAATATCACATGATCTCACTTATATGTGGAATCTAATGAACAAAATAAACTGATGAACAAAATAGGTCCAGAGGTATGGATACATGAAACAGAATAATAGACCTAGGAGGGGGGTGCAGGAAGAGATTAACCAAAGAACATTTGCATATACCATGTACACAGTAGCATAACCCATGGACACAGACAATAGTATGGGCAAGGTCTGGGGTAGGGCGGGGGCTGGATGGAGGGGGGCAAAAAGAGAGAAAAGGAGAGACATCTGTAATATGTCAAGCAATTTTTTTTAAAGTCACTGTTTCTTTTCTGGGAATATACAAGGAAGTGTCTTATGGGCAGTGCATCTTCCCGCCTTTTTGCCTATATAACAAAGTCTCTCTTTGCCTGAAAAATATAGTGTGTGTTTCCCAACTGCAAAGAGACCGTTGAAAAGTAAACCACAGAGCAGTATTTTAATGAGAACGTGATTACCTAACACCCCACTGTGGTTTCAGGTGGCATCGTGCCAACTTTCCAAAATGATACCAGAAGCTCAAAGTTAAAAAAAAAAGAAAAGACAGAGAATGAGAAAAAAGTGATTAGCGTCCCCTTAGCGAAGGTAGCTTTGCTTCTTGGATGGCTTCCAAAAAGAGCTCTATAGAAGAACATAGGTTATTGGTGTCCGCAGTTGAACCAAACTTTCTTCCTGTTTTGAAAAGTTTGAGAGAGAGAAAAGGGGGGCCACCTTCGAATTAGTACATGATGTGCTGAATGTGGTGTTTTCAGCACCGAAGAATCTCTCTGACATCAATTTGCCTTCTGCACACGCGCTTGCTGTTCCTGTAGCCTAGGTTACAAGACCACAGGTGTTGAGGCTGTGGAGTGAAGGCTGCAATGGCCCCGCAGAACAAAGCCCAGGCGTGCAGTATTCCTCCCTGGTGGCAGCTTGTGCTGGCGCTGGGCACAGAGAAGAGGATGGAGGCCCTGGGGCTCAGTTGGGGTCGTTTCTGAAGGACATCCTTTCTTTGGTCTCGAACTGACCCAGCACTTAGACGTAGACTGAATTCCAGGCACGAGGCATGGGAACACAGTAGTGCATTATGCTGTCCAGGAACCCGGAGAGGTGCACAGGTGCTTACTATGCTTTTTAAGCAAAAAAAAAAAAGGCGGCCCCTAACCAGTTTGGCTCAGTGGCAGTGGTTCTCAACCTTCTGGCCCTTTAAATACAGTTCCTCATGTTGTGACCCAACCATAAAATTATTTTCGTTGCTACTTCATAACTGTAATGTTGCTACTGTTATGAATCATAATGTAAATATCTGATATGCAGGATGGTCTTAGGCGACCCCTGTGAAAGGGTCGT
>NW_005356244.1:232384-233224 GCF_000412655.1 Myotis brandtii
GCAGCTGATCGATGTTTCTCTCTCATGGGTGTTTCTAACTCTCTATTCCTCTCCCTTCCCCTCTGTAAAAAAAATCAATAAAATATATTTTTTTAAAAGGCGGGAAAATGAACTGCGCAACAGACAGTTCCTTGTATATTTTCAAAAAAGAAACAGTCACTTTAAAAAAAAAAATTGGGGTTGTGGTTTCATTTCCACGTTGGGTTTCCAGACTTAACCCCTGAAACGCCTTCTGCAGTTGTCTTCCCACCAGTTAGTTCAACGATAACCAGGTGGTCCTGAGAGGCCACAGGAAAGAGGACCACAGAGCTGCAGGAGCTGCAGTGGAACCCCTTCGTCCTACAGATGAAGAAATCAAGGCCCAGAGGAAGCTTAGAGATTCACCCAAAGTCGCACAACTACTCAGCAGCCAAAAAACAACCACTTACATGCAAAGTGATGGGCACAGAGCAAGCACAAAATATACTGCTTTCCTTCCTTGCGAAGTATTTCGCTTTGTGCTAATCCTGAAAAGGACAGGTGGGGAGTACCACAGACTCTTGCTCTCCAGAAGTTATAATATCATGTCCTAGCCCAGTGGTTCTCAACCTTCCTAATGCCGCGACCCTTTAATACAGTTCCTCATGTTGTGGTGACCCCCAACCATAAAATTATTTTCGTTGCTACTTCATAACTGTAATTTTGCTACTGTTATGAATCGTAATGTAAATATCTGATATGCAGGATGTATTTTCATTGTTACAAATTGAACATAATTAAAGCATAGTGATTAATCACAAAAACAATATGTAATTATATATGTGTTTTCCGATGGTCTTAGGCGACCCCTGTGAAAGGGTC
>NW_005356244.1:233710-249952 GCF_000412655.1 Myotis brandtii
GAGGCAGCTGATCGATGTTTCTCTCTCATCGATGTTTCTAACTCTCTATCCCTCTCCCTTCCTCTCTGTAAAAAGTCAATAAAATGTATTAAAAAAAAAAAGTTACAATATCACACCTGGCTGGTGGGGCTCAGTGGTTGAACATCGACCTATGAATCAGGAGGTCACAGTTGGATTCCCGGTCAGGGCACATAACCGGGTTGGGGACTTGATGCCCAATACGGGGTGTGCAAGGGGCAGCCAATCAATGATTGATGTTTCTATCTCTCTCTTTCCCTTCTTCTCTGAAATAAATAACAATATTTTTTTTAAAAAAAGAAGTTACAATATCTTAAAGTTAACAACATGTACACATTAGGCATAGAGACAATTACAAGCTAATGCAAAACAGGGTGCAAGAAGATGCATATAGCATAAGTGCAATTTAACGAAAATGCTCTCACTCTTCAATCCCTTCACCTGGTTAATTTTACTAATTTCATGTTGGTTTTGAGGTTGCCTATTTCAGGAAGCCCTCCTGGGTTTGGTTCAGCTTGGACTAGAAGTGCCTGTGCACTTCTCTGGGTTCCTGGCCAGCCTTATGTACTACTGCATTCCCATGCCTAGTGCCGGGAATGCAGTCCATGCTCAGTAAATGTTTGGGGAAGGAAGGAGCTGAATGCCCATGAGGAACCTCTTAGCCAACAAGTTGAATTAGAGATGAGCTTGAAGATGGGAAGGATTTATAACAGTGCAGAAGGTGGCCCAGAATGGATGGATAACACCCCATCCCCATAGAAAAATCACCCCAAGAGAGGTCAATGAGGAGACCCCCATGGATAGGACAGTCATCTTTGATGAAGAGGATCAGAAAGGTGCTGTTGGGTAAGTCAGATAAAACTAGACTATGGGCGGTCACAGATACTAAGAAAAGGATGCCAACCAGAAGAAAGATGTAATGCCCTTAAAAAGAAGAGAATTAGAGAAAATCTAAGCCACTAGAAAGCTGCACACAGCAAATCACACTGCTCAGTTTTATTTATTTTTTAAATTTTATCTGTTAAATTGATTGGGGTGACATTGGTCAATATGAACATATAGGTTTCATGTGTGGGTTTCTATGTTACAAGATGTATATATTACACCATGATTGACAACACACCAAAAGGCAGCCAACCAGATGGGAGAGGATATTTTCAAACAGTAGCTCCAGCAAAGGTTTATTTTCCAAAATATATAAAGAACTTGGAAAACTCAAAACCAAACAAACAATCCAATCAAAAAGTGGGCAGAGGACCTGAAAATATACCTCTCCCAAGAATTCATACCAACAACCAATAGATATATGAAAAGACATTCAAACGCACTGACAATTAGGGAAATCCGCTCAGATTTAGAATCTAATTTTGAAAAGCATTTTCCTGCACTTGAAAAGAAAGCTTGCAGGCTTCCCTCTGGTAGCTGGGTTTCCCCCCTTCTCACCTTTGAAGTGTTTTCTTTCTCAAAACCTGAAAAGACAGGCTGGGTTTCACCTTGGGAAAATGCAAAGTAGCCAGCTGCAGAGAAGAAAAAAAAAAGAATCTCAATCTCAATCACAGATTTCTTTGAAACACTGAGCTGAAGGGAATTCTGGAAGGACCACTGACTCATATGGCTAGAGAGCCAGGGTGAACATGTAATGCGCTGACTCAGTGGCCGAGGAAACTTCTCCTGGGGGAGCTGTTGGTTCTGACACTTCTTACCTGCATGCTTTTACTAAACAAGGGGTAGCATCTTGCGCCTGGGGGCACCTGGTAGGCATTCACAAAAAGAAAGGCGTTCAGAGAAGAACTATAATTACCAACAGCAGAGAGGACATGGTTTCTGCTATCTTATGGTTCATCCACAGGTTATCAAAATCAAGGAGCAAAAGTAGTTGTCTGGGAAGTGGTGTGAAGGAGGAACAAAGATTAAAGGAGAACAGTGGGTCCTTGCCCGTTGCTCAGTGGTTAGAGTGTCGTTCCTAACCACTGACCGGTTTGGCTCAGTGGTTAAAGGGTCACAGGTTTGAATCCTGGTCAAGAGCACATACCTTGGGTGCAGGTTCCATCCTCGGTCCTGGTCGGGGCACATACAGGAGGCAACCAGTTAATGTGTCTCTCTCACATCCATGTTTCTCCCTCTCTCTCTCCCTCCTCCCTCTCTTCCACTCTCTCTCTCTAAAGACCCAAGGAAAAAATATCCTCGGGTAAGGATTTAAAAATAGAATAATGGGGTTGGGGGTATAAAATATGCCCCTCCCTCACATCCAAGACAGAAGGTACTACTTTGTAGGCAGCCATATGTAAAACAACAGCAGACTTTCAATGTCAGCTCATACCATTTGTATGATGCTAACTTAAAGGAAACTCCGGGAGAGAGGGGGTGTATCTGTGGATGCCTAGCTGCTAGGCAGTCCTGGACTGTCGCTGGTGGCATTGAACTCCAACGTAGAGCAGACTGAGTAAAAAGTAGACCACGTCTCTCAAGTAAGAGCCCTGCACAGGCTCTTGATGGTTCTGCTACTCCCCAAGGGAAGGTCACCTGGAGGTTACAGGTTTAGAGACCTGTATAATCCCTTGGGCCAAGATGTCATTGTGTGCAAGGCAGCAAGCCCCCAGGTAGATGCCGATACATCCTGTGATTGGCCATCCCTCTCCCAAAGCCCATCTGGGAGCAGATTTGAACTTCTCAGTGGCATTTCAAACAACCCAAGTCCCAGTGATCTTTGGGATCCATGTGACTAAAAGAAGAGAGTCTACTAATGAGACGTTCACTCCTGGGGGACCAGGCAGGAAACATGAGGGGTGGGCTTCTGCACTCGAAGCAGCTCTTTGTCACTCACACACTGGAGCAGCCGTAAGAAGTGGTGACCGCCATCTTTCTGCTCACCACCAGCCTCCAGGGAACTCAGGGAAGCATCCACCTGCTAGGGGGTGCAAGAGAGAGCATGCAAACATCGGGCTTGTCTGGTCATCTACTCCTTCACATAAAGAATGATGCCAGCTTCTGATGCCTTTGTCTCCCTCCTTCCCCTGAGTCCTCGACATGGATTTCTATCAGCTTCTAGAACATGACCTCCCCAGCCCAGGACCGACTCAGCAACTGTGCCACAGATAATGTTGATGTCTGGACTCCTAGTAAGAGGGACACACCTCTCTGCATTATCTCCATTTTGATGAGGAAACTGAGGCAGCCCTAAAGCATCAAGTACCTTGCCCAAAGCCTCCAGGTTAGAGAACTCCATCTCTTAGCTTTAGAGCCCAAGTTCTCATACTGACTGATTTTGCTTCTTTGCCAAAGGTAGACTAGACTGGTGGAAGGAGGAATTGGGTGTGTCAGAAGCTTCTTAAAGAGCACTTCCCCTCCCCTGATTTCAGCAGCATCTGTCAGTCTCCTACCACTGAGCCAGTGCAGTTTTATGTGCCAATCTCAGCTATGGGTTTGAGGTCATAACTGTTTGTCCCTCCTCAAGAACTCGTCACACCCAGTTTCCTGGTTTCATTTGTACTTTAGGGTTCAACTGTCATTCCCCAGCCCGCACATTGGTTTCACTTCCTTGGGCCCTAATTAATTCGTTTTTTGAAATAGGGATCTATCTACCAGGGTGGGTGTGAGAAATAAGAAAAGGGGCGTCAATATTAAGACTATGGGAGCCTCACTGTTCATGCATTAGTGAGCACTTCACAAACAAAAGCGTTGTGACGGAGTATTTTTGTCCTTTCATATCAGTCTTCCGTCTCAGCTCTGGCTGAAATCCGAGTCACGTAGAGCGTTTTTTAAAAATACAAATGCCAAAGGCCCCACCTCAGCTCTACCAAGTGAGAAACGATGGAGGTAGAGGTTCAGGGATCTGAAACTTAACCTCGGAGTAAGTAAGCTTCCTTTGTGTGAGGGGTCTAGGCCAAGCGAGATGTTCACCTTCCAGAAGATTCCATAAGGGATTCCTGCTCAGAGTAGGAGGTAGGTTTAGAGGACCGGGAAGCTGCCTCCCAAGTAACAGCCCTCTCATTTGGTTGGTTCTTGGTTGGCAGCTCACTCCTGCGAGCAGTGAGCTGTAACCGTGTGCAGAGACCCCTTCCTTCGGGCCCATTCTACAGCTGTCATTTCCCAAGCTCTCTCCCAGGCAGCCCAGCAGGGGTAGGTGCTGGGGACTAGAAAAAAGCTATGCTCCCTCCGAGCTGCCTTTCCTCTGCTAGACAAGATCGCTTTTAACAACCACAAAGTTTCATGAGTCACCAGATGAAAGCTGGTCATGTCGTAGGTGTCTTTAATGAAGAAGATTCTTAAACACAAACACACACAAAACTAACTATGATTTCAAGACACTTTCCAATAAATGTGGTTATTTTACTGATCACAACAGCAACCACATTTGAAAACTTGTAGTGCATTATTTATTCAGTCTGAAGGAAGATTTGGAACTTGAGAATATGTGGATCCTTTATAATACCTTCCCTGGGACCTAATACCCCAAGGTTGCAAACCAGCATGTGCCACTCTGTCCGGATCAAAGCCCAGTGGCCGGCCCGCCTGTCCTTACTTGCTCCTGGACAGTAGCTATCCACCCAAGAACCAATTGTGCAACTCTGACAGTGTTTGAAATGAGTCACCATTGAGTAACCAAAGGGCCAGAAAAGTGACCTGAGGCCAAGAAGGAAAGAGAAAATAGACCTGAAATAAACTTCCTATAGCAGATTACCCCTCGGGCCAGCCTTGAGCCACTCTGAGAACCAAAGTTGGATGCACAAAGGTAGACTGGACACTCAACAGAGCAGCGGTGATAATGAGTAATGGTCTGGAAGCAAAGGGCACTTATTTCCTCAAAAATGTCAGTTTACAAATAAAAGCACAAGGGTACAATGCAAGTTATTTTCAATGTTCTGCTAAGAATTACGTTTGCAGTAAGGGACCCAGAAATTATTTTAACTTTCAGGGTCTTGGATAGAACATCCCAACCACAGTGTGAGTGGTCTAGAGGCACTGTGGCCTCCCTGTAAGGCTCAGCTCACATTCCATCCCTTCTGCAAAGCTCTTCCTGGGTATATTGGTTTGAAGTGACTTCTTCCTCAGTACTTGGGTCCCAACCCTGGTGATTCTGACTCTGTAGGTCTGGGAAAGGCCAATCTCAGTTGTGGGTTCGAGATCATTACTTCTTGTTTTTTGTAGAATCCATCTGATCTGTGATCATAAACATTACAGGTGATCGTATCTGAACTGTTATTACATATAGATGTTGATTTGAGCTCTTATTGAAGTTTCTGAAGACAGTCGCTTCTTTCCTTTTGCCTCTTCTCCTATAGCTCTTAGCACAGTAACCAGCTCCAATTGGTGTTCAATGCCACATACTGATTTGCTTTGATCCAACCTAAATATTCTAGCCTGGAGAATGAGCTCCAAATCATACCCAAGCAGAGGCCTCAGAAGTGTAAGGGGAGGATCTTGGAATCTACTTTTTCTTTTGCCTGCCAAGTTTGCCACCTCTGATGGTTATCTTTTAAAGATGTGCAAGTAGATGAAGTCACCCCAGTGATATCAGTAACAGGATATCATTTGACGCATTTGATACACAAAAGCCCACAAGTCAAACGCAGGTGTTGGTGGGAAATCAACACCCAAACTTTAAAAAATAAGAGGATAAGCCTTCAGACTTTCTCTAAAAAGCATCATGTCCCCTCTCAAATAGCCTCTCCCACTGACCTCTCTCTATTCATCACACCCAGCTGAATTCCAGTCCCCCGTCCTCCTCTTTCCTCAGCCCCACATAAGTGAGTTACCAGATGCTAGTTCCCCAAGATCTCTGCTATCCATTAGCCTCCTTCCAGTTCCCACCACTGTCCAGTTAGCCCAGACCCTTATGAAATATCCAAATAGGTTTCTGTCTGTTCTCTCCACCTCAGCTTCCGCTTCCCAGCCCATTCTACACTCCACTTACACCTTCATTACTCTAAAGCAGCGGTTCTCAACCTGTAGGTCGAGACCCCTTTGGGGATTGAACAACCCTTTCACAGGGGTCGCCTAAATACATCCTGCATATCAGATATTTACATTATGATTCATAACAGTAGCAAAATTACAGTTATGAAGTAGCAACAAAAATAATTTTATAGTTTGGGGTCACCACAACATGAGGAACTGTATTAAAGGGTCGCGGCATTAGGAAGGTTGAGAACCACTGCTCTAAAGCATAGCTCTGACCGTATTATTCTCCAACTCAAAATCTTCCCGGTTTCCTGTTACTTTAGAGAATAAAGCCCAGACCTCCTAGCCTTGCCTATGCTCTAGCTTCAGTGCACCTTTCCAGACAGAACCTCAACCTATACTCCATGGAACTGGCTGACCCCAGTTCTTGGTTCCAACCTTTTATTCATGCTTCCTCATTTCCGTCAGAATGTCCTCCTTCCTTTGCATTTTTTTCCAAGTCAAAACCTTTCCTATTCTTCATATGCATCTCTTGTGTGAAAGGCCTCACCCTTCTCTAATGGACCTTGTTTCTACTCACTTACGCTGTCCATCCTGCTCTAACTTGTATCACAGTTACCTATGTTCCTATATCATCTCCCATGATGGATTCAAGTGTCTTAAAACCAAGGACTGTATGCTATTCATCTACACCTATCCCAGTGCCTAGCAGGGCTCTGCACATTATAGGCACTCAAAATAGTTTGTGGAGCCCTGCCAGTGTGGCTCAGTCATTGAGTGTCCACCCATGAACCAGAAGGTCGCTGGTTTGATTCCAGGTCCGGGCACATGCCCAGGTTGCAGGCTGGACCCCTACAGGAGGGGTGCAGGAGGCAGCCAATAGATGATTCTCTCTCATCATTGATGCTTCTCTCTCTCTCTCTCTCTCTCTCTCTCTCTCTGATCAGCTGCCTCCTGCACACCCCAAACTGGGGATCAAGCCCTCAACCTGGAATTGAACCATGACTTCCTATACATCCTAGTTCATAGGTGGATGCTCAACCACTGAGCCAAACCAGCTTGGAAAACATTTTTTAAAAAATTCGTTTGTGGAAAGAAGGAAGGAAGAAAGGGAATGAAAGAGGTCTCAGAAGTAAAAGAGAAGGAACTCAGAAGGGGCCAAAAAGACCAGAAAGAGAATCCACTAAAAGAAGAGATGGGTCACAAAGAGAAATGAAAAAAAAATAAATTAAATGCTGTGGGACAGACGCTGGGCGGTGTGAGTGTGTGTTCCAGATTTGCAGGGAGAAGATCCAAGGAAACTTACTTGCACCATGAGAGGCCTTCATGCCAACCTTGATGTGATCCCCGTAGCAGACTCCAGCGTCTCATTATCTCCCACCCCTCACCGCAGGGCTGGGGGCTTCCGGTGAAACTTGGTCCCTGTGATTTATGAAACTACAATGGGTAGAAATTTGCCTTCATCCTACACTTCATCTCGATTTAACTAGAACATCGTATCTCTATAATAATTAACTTTTAATGAACGTTATTTCAGTTTACAAAGCAGCCTTTAGGATTACTTTGTATGGTCTTCCTATCAACCCTGCAAGGTAAATGGTTAATAGAATTCCCTGATAATTGTCTGGCGATTCAGAGTCTGCAAAGCTCCCTGAGTCACGCTGTCATCTCATTCCGTGCCCACTCACGCACTTCCATTTCTCCCTTAGCGCCAAGTCACACTCAGGGAGACCCATCCCCTCTGGGACCCGCTGCCGCTCCACACGCCGGTATCCTGGCACATGCGGTTCTCCGGGTGGAATTACTTCTCGCACGTCACAATCTTCACCTCCCAAAGGGGTGTCCATCACCACAGGTACACCTGGATTCTGTGGCTGCCTCAGCCCCTGCGGACATTCTGGAAGGGGACTCAGGACACATGACACAGCCTCCGGCCAGTGAAGTAACACAGATACATGTGTACACACACCTGCCCCCAGCAACACAGAAAAGGGAGGGCTTGTGAGTGAAAACCCACCTGCCTTGTTCACAGGAGAAAAGAGGAGAGTTCTTTATATTTATAACAAAGTGTGACCGCAGGGGAGTCGTGGGAGGGGACGCACAGGACTCAGACTTATTTTTGCCAATTCCTGATTCTTGTGGATGCCTCACAGGCTCCGATTCTCAACTCTTCTGCTGAATTCATTCAAGGAAACTCAGTCTGTTCACAGGGACACAAAGGCGTGGGGCCAGAGACTGCAGGCCAGCAGAGCAGGGCATTCTACTTGGTTCTCTCTGGTTCAAGGTGGGGGAAAGCACGGATTTTTCAAGGAGAAACTAAAGCAGTTTGAACATTATACCTGATCATGTATTTTGTTCATATTTGGAAAACAACCTAGTTTTCCCATTACAAACTACAGCAAGTAACGTTCAACAACACCCCTTGGCTGGTGGAGAATGGGCCGAAGAAAGATTTGCTATATTCACGCTTCTGAGGAAGATTGCTGGAGATTTCTCCTGGGACCTACCAATTATGTTTTTATGTTCAGCACAGAAGGCTAGAGATGGTCTTTGTCTGCCAGGTCCCAGGGAGCCAGGCTGGAGACCCTCAGCAGCTGAACTCAAACAGAAGCCTGGATAAAAATTCATGGCAGTGCCCGAGTGAGTGTCCCCTTTCTAGAACTGACGTGGAGGCACAGGGCAGGCATATGACATAGAAGAGAGGGAGGAGAGACATAAATAACTGAGAACATGGGATCCCAGAGTGGGTGGTCAAGGGGTGAGTGTGTGTGTGTGTGTGTGTGTGTGTGTGTGTGTGTGTGAGAGAGAGAGAGAGAGAGAGAGAGAGAGAGAGAGAGAGGAGTTGGAGGATGGTGAGGGCTTTGGTTAAAGGAGGGAGCTGTGGTTCTTATCTTATCCTGGCTAATTGACAATTTATGACAAAAACCTTAGCACACCCCTCATAGGGTGGCATAAATGCAGTCAGCAAAAAATCTCCCTCAAAAAAATAGAACAGCCTCCAGAACCCTAACCCACAGTGAAAATTTACTGGGCAGAGAACAAGAATCCGATTCAGTCTTGAGGGGCCTCGTTTAAATCAGTTTGGGGAGAAGCTTGAAAATGGGATTGGAATGCCCTCCCGTTCAACAGCAGAGATAAAGCTCTGGGCAACCTAGACGTGCAAATGAGACCTGGGTGTGGAAAGGATTCATTCAAGTTGCTCCGAGTTGTTCAAAGTCATTCTCTGCTGAGGTCATTCTCTCTACCCTGAAAAGCAAGAAACCATCCACACAGGAGCCGAGTTCTGAACCTTAAGGGGCAACGGGGCAGACTGGGGACACTGATGCCGGCTCCCTCGGGCTGCCCTACCTCGGCTCCCGAAGACAAGCAGGGCGCAGAGGTGGTGCTCAGCAAGTGGCCTCGAGGAAAACAGCCCAGGGGGTGAGGCCACAATACACTGACCACAGGGATAATATTGTGGAAGAACACTCCGCTTGGTTATTTTTAAGCGACTCTGAAAACAGTTTTGTTTCCTTTGTTTAAAAAGAAACCACTCCAGCCCCGACCTCCGTGGCTCAGTTGGTTGAGTGTTGTCCCGTGCACTGAAAGGTCGCTGGTTCATTTCCAGGTCAGGGCACATACCCAACCTGTGGGTTCGATACCCTGGTCAGGGTGCATAGCGGACGCAGCCGATCACTGTGATCACTGTTTCTCTTTCATGTCGCTCTTTCTCTCTCTCCCTTCCTCTCTTTCTAAAATCAATACAAATATATCTTTTAAAAAGGAAACACTCCAACACAGTGCCACCCCCAATTTTCAGGGATTCCAGGAAATTCCCTGAGCTTTTAACTGGAAGGAGTTGGAGGGAAGGCTAGATGATAAAACAATGTTTTCTCCAGGCAGCCACCAGCACCTGCTAAGAAAGACGCATTTACTAGTAGGCATGGATCTTTAGACAATTTTTTAATGTTTTTATTGATTTTTAGGGAGAGAGGAAGGGAGAGGGATAGAGAGATAGAACCATCCATGAGAGGGAAACATCATTGATTGGCTGCTTCCTGCATGCTCCCTACTGGGGATGGAGCCTGCAACCTGGGCATGTGCCCTGACCAGGAATCAAACTGGTGACCTCTTGGTTCATGGGTCAACTCACACTGCCCAGGCCAGACAATTTTTTAAGTATTCATTTTAACCTGGTTCCTCCTGAAGTAATGCCAAGCAAAGACAGAGTTAGCCTCGCCTGTGTTAATTTAATTGCCTGTGTCCACATTTTATTGCTGCTTTCCCACATTTTTTCCCCACAGTGAGTACATCTGAAAGGTTTGGGAGGCCTTAAAAAAAATCCAGCACTAAATCTTTTGAGTCACTTAATCCCCAAATCATCCATGTTTGGAGATAATTTTCTTTATGAAAAGAAATCCTAACCTGGCCTGATTCCACTGTCAAACTTGCAAATGGAACAAAGAGGCCTCACAGTAGACTCATCCCCGAGGCTGCAGAAATAAGCATCTCAGGAAGGGCAGGTTTTGCTTTTGGGGATGGTTTTGGCTGCTGCTGTCATTGGCTTCCTCTCTTGGCATCTGATCCAGCTAAGCTGTAGCTAAGCTAGACCCAGTAGATAGAAAATAGGGGAGGCGGGAGACTAGGGAAAGGGCTGTCTGGTAATCAGGTTTGCCCAGCAGTGAATGGGCTCCTTTTCTGAGAAACAGTCTGCCCATCCCTGGGAGTATTCAGGGAGGGGACCACCCTGCTGTGTGGTTGTAGAAGGCACTCCTTGGAATAGAGACCAAATGGGTTCAAAGATCCCTTCCAACCCTGAATCCGAGTCTCTGTAACTACACGGGGGGGCTTTCAAGGCACATATGAGACGCTTTATTACTTTTATTTCCTTCCCCAATCACATATGTCTTTCTTCTGCCCCACAATCAGAAGATTTCACACTTTATTCAAAGCCCCATTTCCCTTCACCTCACTTTTGTGGGTAACAGTGGAGAAAGCCATTTGCCTGTTTAATCTAAGCCTTCCACTGACAAGAAAGACATTTCAGCAGCTGAGATATGTATGAGCCTGAATTAATAATAGGTAATGTTTACTGAGCACATACTATGTGTTCCATGCTGCACTAAAGACTTCATGCACTATCCTATTTAATCTTTCCAACAATCCACAAAGTAAAATGCTATTATTATCTGGGTATTACAGCTTAAAAAAAACACACACACACACACAAAAACACAAAACAGACTTAGGATCTAGACTTGCCCGGGATCTAGACTGGTAAATTGTGTTCTAGTAAACCAGCTCTCAGAAAAAAAAATTAGCCCTGATTTATAGCATTTGCAGGTCCCCTGGTGAGAATATTCCCACCGTGGTCCATTTTAAGCAACCAGTGTGCTGCCCCAGATTCTGAAGTTGGAAGAGATGTGTACAGTCAGCACTCAAGAACCTATATGAACTGGCTCTGAAGCCCCATGATCTGGTCCACTCAGCCACGCAGTTCAGCTAGAGATCCTCCTTCCTACTGTGGGTCTTCCTGTTTAAAGAGATGAGGGAGGAAGGTCCCTCCTCCCAACAATGTTGTCCTACAATAGTTGAAAGAAATAACAGCCCAGCACTCATGCATCAAGGTAGCCAAGAAGACTGAGAGCCTGAGTTGAGGGAAGATAGAGACACAGGGAAGTTAATTCTCTTGAGGGTCCCAAATACTAGCCTGAGTACAGTTGGGAGCCACAAGAGAGGATCAACTCAGGAAATCCAAAGTGATTCATTTCAGTCTTGGAGTGATGAACAAATTCTGGTGCTGAGGCCACCCCAAAGTATTCTGAGGCCAGTTCTGGCTATTTCCATTGCTGCCCTTGTGTATATCTGTATCTGTTCCTTCCTTCCTTCCAAGTCACCCAACTCCCCAGTCTATCTTTTGGTTCCTAGTGCCAACACCTTAGGCCAGTGTAAACTGGAAGCTTATAGAGTTTTGTTTGTTGGCTTGTTTGCTTGCTGGTTTGTTTTGAATCAACACTTTAAATTTGAGAAATTTCTCATGAAAAAATCAGGACTTTCAGCTTCTCTTTAAAAATTGGAAGATCAGGCCCAAATTCTCACATAGGGCTATCAAGAGTAGTGACTGTTCCCTTAGACAAGGGCGTGCACCCTCCAGTTCTAAACAGTCCCCACCACTCCCTATCGCCTCGTTCATTTACAATACCTTTAGGTTTTTAGAGTTTGTCATTTGTGCCTTAGACCTACAAGTAGCTCAAAGGGCAATATCATGGCTTTGGATTAGAAAATTATTCATGCTAGAATACCACTGCATGGATGGGTCCCTACCTACCACACACACACACACAAACACACAAACACACACACACACACACACACACACACACACACACAATTGCCACTCTGTCCTTCTGCTAATATAAAGCTCTTGGTGGAATGATGTCAGCAAAATCTCATGGATGATCAGATCACTGCATTTCCGGGAACACTCTGACGCTGCCATGGGATGCATAGTTCTCTTTAGAAAGCATACTGTCCACGGGGCTCTGGGCACTTCCTCTTGTTATATAGCTGCCTGAGGTCACCGCCAATAAATTACTAGTTTAAGGAAAACAATGACAAGCCTTTTCCAGGGAGAACACAGTTTGCTCACTCAATTATTTCCTAAAGTCATGCCCTCTTCCCAGCTTGACACCATCATTTCTGAAGCAATAATATTGAGTCTGTTTATTGTTGTTCATCAGATCTGCAAAGTCACACCCGCAAAGCCAACACCATGCTAACCACACGGGCACAGAGAACGCTGGGAGAAATGCATCCTCCTGGCAGGGGAATTAGTCAAGTAACGATAATTGCATGGTTAATTAAGTGACCGACTTGTTAAAATGTCTTACCAAGGTAACTCTAAATAGGCTGTGTGTGTTTACCAGCCTAGCCTTTCTCTCTGTATAAGAAATTTTAATAATCTCATTTTAGTAAAGTCAGATCTTTGTGAAATTCAGGATATGGCAGATTTAGGTACCCAGAAAAACAGTAATTATTTTTCAAAATTGGTCTTATAGCTGCAAAACGGAAAGCTTTGGTTTATTTTCCAGTCATTTTTACTTGTTGGTGTTGGAGACAGAAGGAATTGAGGGAGGAGGAGTGAGCCAGGTACAGTGGGGAGGGGCACCATTTCTCCCACCTAATACCAGCTTAGAAATAGTTGACATTCGATAGCATTGTCTCTCTGAGATTTGTAGCCTTTTGCTAGAATTATACGACGTTGGGAAATAGCTCCTTTTTTTATCACTTGGGAATACATTAATTTTGACTCTTTGAGTATCCCCTACTGCCATTAAGGAAGTTTTTTCCCCTTTCAGAAACAAACAAACAAAATAGATATTTTCCTTTTAAGAGACAGAGGAGGGACAGAGAGACTTGGTACGTTCAGAAGGGCTTTAATGCCACTGCCTTCTGCCATCTACCATCAGGAGGAAGTCTGTCCCTAAGCTTTCTCCTCGACTGGCTTTGAGCCTATTTGGGGACAGAATACAGCTTTCTGTCATACACATGCACATTCACACACAAATCAACCAGCTGCAGAGCGAGCAACAGGAGGTGGCAGATTGCTTGCCACTGTGTCACTGGATTTGGAAGCATCCCTTCCAAACTATGGCCAAAGCTAGTTATTCCCTGGGCTAAGGCCAGCGTGAGAACTTGGGGACCCTGCCAAAGCCTGACAGCCCCTAACCTATGGGCCCTGTTGCCAAAGCCACACAGGAAAGTCATTAATTCATTAAATTAAGGTTCAGTAAAGGATTAGAGAGCCTGATATTTGTTCATCAGCAGGCTAGCTGCATATTGGATATCTGAGCATTCACTTTAAGGAACCTACAATATTTGGGGAGGAGAAGAAAAGACATACATTCATTTAAAAAAAATTTTATATGTATTTATTGATTTTAGAAAGAGAGGAAGTGAGAGGGAGGGAGAGAGAGAAACATCAATGTCAGAGAGATACATCAATTTGCTGCCTCCTGTACGCCCCCTACTGGGGATCTAGCCTACAACTGGGGCATGTGCCCTGACTGGGGAATTCAACCCACAACCTCCTGGTGCATGGGAGGACACTCAACTAATTGAGCCACACCAGCCAGGGCTACACTCATTAAAAAAATAATAATAATAATAACATCACCAGAGATGCCACTCCAAGTAGCATGTGAGTAAATGCCAAGTGACCTGTCAGAGGAGGGAGCTTTCAGAGGGTGAATCGCAGCAGTCAGAGAAAGCAGGTAGACTGGGTGCAGGTCCTCACTGTGTGATCACAGCCGAGTTCCTAATCACCTCTGCACCTCCGTTTCTTAGCCCAGGAGGTAGAGGTGCTACATGCCTTGTTGCATGGTTGAGGATGATGTTGGCTACACATTACAAACGCTCAGTAAGTGTATGAGTTTTGTTTTGTTTTCAAGAACATCATGGAGTATTTGAGAAAGAAGTTTTGGTAGGATTGGCCCAGGGGAAAATAAAGGAAGACCATTCCTTGGAAAGAGAACTGTTGTGGAAAATGTCCTCATTATCTAGTGAATACTTTAGAAAGCAGAAAGGTATGCAAAAGGAGGCATTCTATTTTCCTTTTACCTTATTTATTGGCATTTTCTCAACATGAAAATGTTTTATGTCTACTATAGGAAATTTGGAAAGCACAGAAAAATGCAAGGAAGAAATTAAAAAACAAATATAATTCTGCACCCAGCGAAAACTCCCATAAACACTTTGGTTTTCCTCCCAATCTTTTCCTCACACACATTTTAACATAACAGATCACACTATATGCACAGTTTTAACTTCTGCTTTTTGCATCTGTTTCACGATCTTTCTCCCTGTTATTAAAAATTCCTCTTCACAAACATCCTTTCAATCGCCACATGGAATTCCACATAGATGTACCAAAATCTTCTCAGCTACTCCACTGACAGGGAACATTTAGGGCTGTTCAGAAATTTCACTATTATAAGTAATGCTTCCATGAATACCTTTGTGGCATAAATTCAATTTCCTTAGGATACGTTTCTATAGGTGGAAATATTGTTCTAAAGTTCCTGCTGAATACAAAGTGCTCCTCAGGGAGAATTCCAAACCCACATTCCCACCAGCGACAGGAAGAGACAGTTGATCTTATCAAATCTCTGAAAACTTTTTTACCTAATTTGATAGTCATCAAATAGCATTTCCTTGTTCTCTCAATTATCTGCTTCCTTTAAAAATGATCTAAAGGGCCCTGGCCGGTGTGGCTTGCTCAGTTGATTGGGCATCCTCCCCTCCCCCAAAAGGTTGCCTGTTGATTCCTAGTCAGGGTCCACGCAGAAGCATGCAGAAGGCAGCGAATGGATGTTCTGCTCTCACACCCATGTTTCTCTCTTTCTCCGTCTCCTTTCCTCTTTAAAAAAAATCAATTCAAAAAAATTTTAAATGAAAACATAAAAGGATCTAAAGGAGTCCTTTGATAAAGGAAGGAGCTTTCTTTTGCCTACAAACAATCAAATATTTATTGTGCAGGACTAGCATTGAGATTAAGTTGAAGAGCTGGGCAGGGAGGAGTGGGGGTCGGGGCGGGGCATTCAGACCGGTAGGGGTTTGCAGTGGGCGCCAGGACAGTGCTTTCCAGCCTCGCACCACCTCCCGCGGGCGCAGAGTCTGGGTGTGGCCCGGAGAGGGTGTGAGGGGCGGGGATTTCAAAGTTCAGCCACAGTGAAGAGAAGCGTTGGAGGTACAGTGCAGCCAACATACTGGGGCAAAACTTTGAATTTGCCACCAACTACCAAGCGTCATGAAAAGCAAGTCATGGACCCTGTCTGAAGTTCTGGTCCTTCAACGGATAGGCTGCCTATCCTGCCTGGTTTGTGAAAATCCTGACGTTTCATTAACGACTTAATACAAGTAAAAGCGCTTTTTAACGTGTTTTTTTTTAAAAAAAAATCTGCACAATGTAACATTATAATTGATTTTTATGTCATTATTGTGCCTTAAATTGGCTGTTTCTGCGAGTCCCACCTACTGACCCCAAAATCAGCTTTCCAGTAGAGGAGGACCTGCACCCACAGACATTCCATGTGGGACCCAGAGAAAAGAGGAAAATTGCGGTCTGTAAAGGAAAGGTTCCCCGTCTCTGGAACACCTTCACACTGAGAAGGTTTATCTGGAAGAAAACGGGGGGTGGCGTTTAGGGTCCCGTCCTCTGCTTAGGGCCGTCCTGGGTGAGGGGTCCGCATCGCAGAGCAGGCGCTGCTGCCAGCTGCCGCTCACACCTCGGCGGGTAGCCGCTTTCACTCCTGCGGTCTCAGCTCCAGCAGCCGCGCTGTTTCT
>NW_005356244.1:250001-252234 GCF_000412655.1 Myotis brandtii
ATCCCGCCCCCCACACTCCCCGCCGCCCGCGGGAGGTGTGCGAGGCTGGAAAGCACTGTCTAGGCGCCCACTGCAAACCCCAACCCATCTGGGACTCCTCCACACGTCCAGCCCCGACCCCCACTCCACCCTGCCCAGCTCCTCAACCTAATTTTAAACGCTGGTCCTCTGGGTAGAGCCGTGGAAGAAGCTGGATGCGGAGTCCGGAGATCTGGGTTCCAGCCCAGCCAGGAATCTTCGTCCAGCTCCGGCATTGCATCTCCGAGAACCTGCTTCTTGTTTCCTCCGCATGGGGGCCTTGCGTCCTGTTACAAAAAGTATTATTTCTCTTATTAGAAGCATATGCATGTCACAGTCTCCCTCCAAAATTATGCCAAATCATCCTTTCTTCTGAAAGTGTTTCCCGATTGTCTACATCCGACCCGGTACTGTTGCTGCGAGTGTAGATGTCTAGTTCTATACAGTTGTGCTCTGAAAAGATAATCTGTGCTTATTTTATTTTCTGAATGGACTGCATCTGCTGTAAGAGGAGGGAATGGAGTCAGATGCTGGACCCACTACCAGCATTGCCGCCTACTGGTGGGTAACTGTGGCGAGTCACTTCTCTCTGGGCCTCAGTGTCTCCATTTGTAGCATTCCTGGTCTGGAATTTCATCCACGTGAACAAAAATATATGAGCCACACAGGGACAAGTCGATCGCCCGCGCTTCCCACCTCTCTGCAGGCTCATCCCGCCTTCCCAAGTTGGGGGATGCCTCCGGGATGGGGTGCCCTCTCCAACCGGAGACTCACGAGGTGGCAGCGAGCAAACAGCAGCAGATCAGGGGCTTCCAACGCTTACCCCCACGGGGCCGCCCGAATTCATACTCCTCGTTCCCCCCCCTCGCCCCATCCTGGGCTTAGCTACCCCTCTTCCCCCACCCCTACCCCGCCTTCCTCCTCTCGGCCCCGCCCCGCCCACCCTTGAAGCGCATGCGCCGCCCGCGAGCGTGTGTTTATAAAAGTCCAGCTTTGGCCAGAAACTTCAGTCCGTTGGCTGCGGCGGCAGATAGCAAAGTGGTCTCAAGAACTTGGGTGCTATGGGCGCTCCTGTAGAGCAAGCGGTTACTATGGACGGGTTCCATGTAAGTCCAATTTCAGCCTGTTTTTTCTGAACTATTCGAACATATGAACTTAGAGCGCGGCCCCTCTCGGAGCGGGCAGACGCGTCCAGGACATTGGAGGGCTGGTGTCCGGGAGAAGGGGCGTGGGAAGGAGTTTGGGGCGCATGGCTCCGTGGGGGTTAGGGATAGGATTGGAGTCTTTTTCTCTGTAAGCAAAGGAGAAACGATAGGAACCACTGTTTTGGTGGCTGCACGTGTCTCCCCCTTGAGCCGTGCGGCGCGCAGCGGATTGCACGCTGTTTGCAAACAAGACGTCTGTGCACAAGTGCAGAGAAGGTGTGCCCCGCACTGCCTCGGGAGTCTCTTCAGTGGCTCTTACTCGGCGGAGCGGGGTTTTTCTTTGGTGCGATTTACGTGAGATTTGAATTTAGAGGTGGAAGGCAGCGCCCCAGGACTGAGTTCCCGGAGGAAGACTGCGCCCCGGTTAACTTCGGGCAAGGGCACTGGGAACCACTCCTGACGTTGGGCGCGTGTTCTCTGAACTGCGGGGCCCGCGGAGCTGTGCGTGCACCCCAGTGAGTGAGCCCGGGGGTTCGGGAGTTTGGGATAGTGCAGAGGTGGAAGGAGTACTTACAAGCAGCCCCCGCGCAGCAGCACCCCGTCCCGAGGTGGGCGCGAGGGAGGCGGGAGGGTGGGGCGAGAGAGACCTTGAGGGCGTCAGAAGCGCTGCTAGTGAGCCCTGGGTTTTGGGAGTTGGGGATAGCATAGAGGTCGAAGGAGTACATATAAGCAGTCCCAGGGCAGCAGCACCTGTCCCAAGGTGTGCGTGACGGAGGCGGGAGGGTGGAGGAGTGTCTGGGAGGGCCCCTGGACTGCTCGCCACTGAGGTGCAGAAGGGCAGGTGCAAGTGGGAAGATGGTTTGGCTCTCACTGAGCCCAGTTGCGCTGTTTAACCGTCGGTGGTTTCCTGAAGGCTTTTGAAAAACCTCTTACTGGGGAGACTTTTCTCTTCCCCCCACCCCACCCCTCCAGCGGCGCGCAATTCAAAGGCGCTAGCCGCGGAGACGCCCAATCTCTCCCCCTGCACCCAGTCGGATAGAGCCTGGGGCTGGGCGGGACCCCAGGCGCCC
>NW_005356244.1:252292-256621 GCF_000412655.1 Myotis brandtii
ACACCCGGGCCTCGGAGCTGGATCACCCGGCCCCTGGCGCGCTCTCCGCCTGGAGGCGTCCAGCTGCAGACCCCCGACCCCATTAACGGGCTCAGTGGTGGGGTGGAAAGCGACCCGGGTGGAAAGCGACCCGGGAGGGTGAGGAACTGAAACTTGGGGCGAGTACCACGGGTGCAGTCCCCGTGACCTTCCCCTCCCGGGATAATGCTGCCTCCCTACCTCCCACGCGCCAAGAGATAAATGTGGATTCGCAAAGGCAGGCCCCCCAGGAGCTTCAGCTGAGGGGGGCGAGAGGGGTTACTCACTTCTGACACCCCCAGCCTTTGCTTTAAGGCTGCATTCTCCCTCCCTAACACATGTTGCTTGAAGTACAGGATGGTTTGTGTTTACACATGCGATAAATGTGGGGAAAGCAGTTTTGTGCTTTAGAACAAAAGAGTCTGGAGTGTTTTTTTGGGGGGGTTGTCTCTCTCTCTCTCTCTCTCTCTCTCTCTCACACACACACACACACACACACACACACACACACACACACACACTCCTTCCTCCTGGCGAATCTTCACGCAGAAAGTTAACCCCAGCTCCTCAGAACCCACCCTCTCTGGAGTGGCCTCTGTTTTGTTTTGGTTTTTTCTCTGAAGGTTTTTTTTCTAACCTCTAGTGGGCGGAGCAGAAGTTAGCAAAGACGCGACTTTTGAAACCTTCTGAATCTCCGCGCCCTTTTGTTCAAAACCAAGAATTTTGTAATTGGCTCTTCTAAAGAGGAATATAATGAAGTGACTTTGGGAGGAGGGGTCTAGGATTCTGGAATAATTTTCTTGTGCTTCATATTCCCAAGTACTTCAGTAGGAGCAGAATTTACTGAAGAAGGCTGGGCTGAGTTGGGTCTTAAAAATTGCTGTCTTAAAATAGCAGAAACATTTTTGTTTTGAAGTTGAGGAATATCTGCTGAACTTGTATTGAATGCCTATTCCCTTGCCTCTTTTGCAGATATACCCATCAGATAACTACACGGAGGAGGACATGGGTTCAGGTGACTATGACTCCATAAAGGAACCCTGCTTCCGAGAGGAAAATGCCCATTTCAACCGGATCTTTCTGCCCACGATCTACTCCATCATCTTCTTGACTGGCATAGTGGGCAATGGCTTGGTCATCCTGGTCATGGGCTACCAGAAGAAACTGAGAAGCATGACAGACAAGTACAGACTACACCTGTCCGTGGCAGACCTCCTCTTCGTCCTCACCCTGCCCTTCTGGGCAGTTGATGCCGTGGCAAACTGGTACTTTGGAAAGTTCCTGTGCAAGGCTGTCCATGTCATCTACACGGTCAACCTGTACAGCAGTGTCCTCATCCTGGCCTTCATCAGCCTGGACCGCTACCTGGCCATCGTCCACGCCACCAACAGTCAGAGGCCACGGAAGCTGTTAGCTGAAAAGGTGGTCTATGTTGGTGTCTGGATACCTGCTCTTCTGTTGGCTATTCCCGATTTCATCTTTGCCAACGTCAGGGTTGGGGAAGACAGGTATATATGTGACCGCTTCTACCCCAACGACGTGTGGATGGTGGTGTTCCAGTTCCAGCACATCATGGTCGGCCTTGTCCTGCCGGGTATCGTCATCCTGTCCTGCTATTGCATTATCATCTCCAAGCTGTCCCACTCCAAGGGCTACCAGAAGCGCAAGGCCCTCAAGACCACAGTTATCCTCATCCTGACTTTCTTTGCCTGCTGGCTACCCTACTACATTGGGCTCAGCATCGACTCCTTCATCCTCCTGGAAATCATCAAGCAAGGATGTGAGTTTGAGAACACTGTGCACAAGTGGATTTCCATCACCGAGGCCCTCGCCTTTTTCCACTGTTGCCTGAATCCCATCCTCTATGCCTTCCTTGGAGCCAAATTTAAATCCTCCGCCCAGCATGCACTCACCTCTGTGAGCAGAGGGTCCAGCCTCAAGATCCTCTCCAAGGGAAAGCGGGGTGGACATTCTTCTGTTTCAACTGAGTCTGAGTCTTCAAGTTTTCACTCCAGCTAACACTGATATAAAAGACGTTTATACATGGAAGAACTTTTTTTTTTAAAGTTATACATTTTTTCCAGCTATAAAAGACTGACCAGTACTGTACAGTTTGTATTACCTGTTGGATTTTTTTCTTGTGTTTAGTTTTTGTGAGGTTTAATTGACTTATTTATATAAATATTTTTGTGTTTCATGTTGATGAGTGTCTAGGCAGGACCTGTGGCCAATTTCTTAGTTTGCTGTATGTCTGACTGTAGAACTGTAGAAAAGGGAACTGAACATTCCAGAATGTGCAGTGAGTCACTTAAGCTAGAAATGACCCTCAGCTGTTTGTGTATAAATAATCTCTCCATTCCGGTGGAACAGTTTCTTTGCCTGTTCTGAACTTGTTTGGTTACACTATGTGATTTTTTGCTGTAGAAGATGGCCCTTGGAGCCAAATCCTGAAGTAGAAATGCTGGTTTTTCATTTTTCAGGAGTGGGTTGATTTCAGCACATACTATGTACAGTCTTGTATTAAGTTGTTAATAAAAGTACATGAAAAACTTACTTAGTGTTACGTTCTGATTTCCGTTGAGACATTCCTTCAGTTGGCAGAAGTCAAAAATAACAATAATAGATACATTGATGGCACGCCAGGTTCTCTCCTAGGTATATTAGTTATAATATTTTACTTAATCCTAGTCACAACTCTTACAATAGGTTCTGGTTCTATTATATTATTACTTGTCTATTATAGAGCAGGAAATCAAAGCACAGAAAGCCGAAGTTACTCAGTCAAAGGCATTTGGTAAGTAGCACAGCCAATATTTCAAACAGGTAAGATAACTTCAACATCTGAAGCCTCAACCACTGTGAACATAGAAATTTAGAAATGTCCAGTCAGTACCTATTCCTATGAAAGAATCTTTCTGAAGGAGAAGTGTGCAGAAAGGAGAAAAGGTATGCAATACACGTTAGATGTTCCTACTGCTACTCCTTGTGTAGTCCAGGTCTGTGCCAGGCCAGGCATTGTATGCTTATTGTATACTCTTCTCATCCAGTCCTCTCAATGTAGATAGCATCACTCCCTTCTCACCGACAAGGGAACCCGAGGTTCAAAGACTTTCCATAACTTGCACTTTTCAAGGGGACACACCAAGAGCTAATTCCATTTATCATTCTAGCCCTTGCTCTTAACCATTACCCACTATTATCACCCAGAACACCTGGTCATAAGTCAACTGAACTGTTATTGAAAATAAAGCCAAAAGTGAATGTTTTCTTCATAAAATTAACCATGCCCAAAATACTCCTCTTACAATATCTTCTATGCAAATATCAACACAATCTATTGCAACACCTAGCACCTGAAGGGTTCAACCAAGCAGATAAAAGTTAAACTGATGCTTTCAGAGCTCGAGAGAAAGGTTGACTGAAGCAAGCTCTCCATTGCTCATATTTTGCATAAGACTTTGGAGTCTTATGTAACATCAACCTTAGCTATTTACACTATCATTGTGCAAGCCCCAGGCTCTTGAGTAAATTTCAGCTCCAGTCCCCATTTAAAGAGAATTTCTAAACTATAGTACCCTTACCTATCTCATTTAGAATACAAACAGGGCACTCCAGGCATGCACTCAAAGATAATAACCAAGATATAATTAAGGCAATATTTGCTCTACTTTTTGTCATTGTTGCTAGCACAGAAAATCCATTTTGGAGGGAAAAAATGCAATGTTTTATCTTTCAGAGGCAAATCACATTTGTTGAAGGCAAATTATAGATCCTGTGAAGGGAAATAACTTAATTACTTAAAATAGAATCCAATTTGGCTGCACATCTTTGCTGCAGTCTATGGATCTGGGATAGTTCAGAGTGGTATTCCTATTCCACTTGAGAACATAATTAGATTTTAGATAGGAAATTATCTTGAGGTTTCTTGGTTTTCCCTGGGAAGCCTAATTGGATCACCCTTCATTTAAGCATAGTTTTTCATGTACTCTTTCAAAGGCTTAGTCTTAAAGCCATGACCATTGTAAAAGCCTTCACTTGAACTTGCTCTATAAATATTTATTCTTGAGGAGACAATAGAAGAAATCCTTGGAAGGAATTTTTTCTTTCACATCTTGGCTCGAAACCTCATCACCCCGGATTCCTCTGCTCTGCCCTGGAGTTACAACAAAAGGAACCAAGCTGAAACAAAATTCCCAGTGTGACCAGTCTTAATGGATATTTCATTCTCCCTTGGAACAAAGGTGGGATATCTCTTTTTCAAAAAGAGAAAAAGCCTTGGTTCTCTCCCTGCCCTGAAAACCCCCCCCCCCC
>NW_005356244.1:256673-266429 GCF_000412655.1 Myotis brandtii
CACCCTCCAGCCCCCCGCCCCCAATCACTCTCTGCCCAGACCCTGCCATGTTCCAAGCAGCTCCAAAGCGGTCCCTGTGTCCTGGTTGTCCCGCGGTGCTGGGAAACCCAGTCTGCTGGCCAGCCCTTGCATGAAGTGGCTGATTGTTCCCATTCCTCATCCCTTCTGAATGGGACCCTTGAAGGTCAGTAATGTAGATCCAGTTGTATAATGGAAGCTAAAATATTTAAATTATATGCATGCTGCCAATAATGGCATAAATGTGACATTCAAGTTAATAACATTAACCCCGTAACTGGAGAGGAAAACAAATGTTTTTATCTTGCAAAAAACCTTTGTTTTCCTAAATGTCCACTTGTCAATTCACCTCCCCCAACTGTGGCATACTCAGCCTCCTTTTGTGGTTATGCCTGTATTAAAATAATAATTCTTGGATGCTCTTTTAAGAAGATAACCTACAGGCTTTATTTTAGTAACTCAACTAAGCATGACTTTCTCCTAGTTTATTGTCAGATAGTAAATAAAGGACCCACAAACAGAATTGAGTTGTCATTATTCCTATGTACTACTCACTTAGCAGGGGCAAGGACCACTGGAGACAAAATTCACATCACCTAAAAAAATAAGCGTTCCCCAAGCCTTAGGAGTGTGGCATTGCAGCCTGTCATCGTAGGGATTCGCCTAGCGCTCTCTAAGGTTTTCAACTGGATGCCAGTCAGTCCTGGAGGGATGCAGAAGTTAGCCAGAGGGATGACCTTCCCATGAGCAGAGTTTAAGAGGGATGCTGAAGCCTCCAGGGCCCATAAAGTAGTTTGAAGAGATCCTTTCAAAACTGCTTTTCAACCTGAGGGGTTGACTTTGCTCCCCAGGGAACATTTGGGAAGGTCTGGAAACATTCTGGGTTATCATTGTGGTCCAGGGGTGGTATCAGGTGTGGAGTAGGTGCAGGAAGGCTGCTAAAAATCCTACAGAATATGCAGGCCAGGCCCCCACAACAATTATCCAGCCCAAAGTGTCAACAGTGTTCATGATTGAGGTCACTTTTTCAAGGTGAGGGCTATAGAGTGACAATACTTATCAAAATAAGATAATATGATACATCCAACAAGTATAATCCCATGAACTTATTATTGGACAAAGTTCCACAGTCTCCCTTTAGCCTCCTTTACTCAACCTCGTTTCAGTGCATTCTTACTCGGATCTTACTCAACTCACACAGTTCTCTTCCACCCTTATTTCAACATTACTTTGTCATAATGAACATGTCTTTCTGTTTGTTTTCTTCTCTCAGGCCATGCTAAGAAGATATCCCACAAAGAGACATTAATGGCTGAGGGTGACTGCTGAGGATCCTCTAGTTCCCACCCAAAATCTGGCTCCCTACAGCCCACGATGTTTACTCATTTAATCCTCACCACAGCCTGTGACTCAATTTGGAACACTTCCCATTTTTTCCTTTTATTCAAAAAATAAACAAGGAGTGAGGAGGTACCAGCCCATTGTTCCATTGTCTGCAACTGACTTGGATTAATTTAAATCAATCCTATTAAGTTCAACAATTAAAGTTTTATAAAATCTTTTAAAAATCCTCTTTCAACTGAAATGCAAACTGCTTACAGCCTAAGTTAAGAGATCCACAATGTTAAGAAGCTACATAAAGAGAAAGACTTTCAAAATCAAACAAATAAAGGTGCTCAACCAAACCATACCAGGTGCGGGGTGTTTATCTGGCAGAGCAGGTCCACGATTAAATTGATTTACATATTACAGTTCAATTAACTAGAACCCAACTCATCAACACTCTTAATTAAAGGGAATTACTTCCTCATATTTGACTTAGAAGAAAAGTAATTTTTTTGAGAGCCCACTAAATTCCAGGCGTATTCAAACATATAATCCTCCCAAGAGCCCCATCAGCCAATATTGCTATCTCCACTTTCAGGCGAGGACACAGTCAAAGAAGTTAAATTACAAATAAAGGGGGTATGTTCTTCCCATTAGACATACTGTAAATGGCATTAAAATAGAACCACCAAGTTCTAAGGTATGTCCTCAAGTTCTCAATATACAGGAGTGGGCAAAAGTAGGCTAATAATACAGTAATGATAATAAGTAATACAATAAATATGAAATAAATCATAATACAAGAATAAACTGTGTTTCATGGACTCACAACTGTAAACCTACTTTTGCCCACTCCTGTAGTCCATTAAAAATTTGTTCTTTCCTAGGTAGGGTCCTATATGATAACAAAAATAGTTACCATTCACAGTGAGGGCTTCCTACATGCCAACGTACTTAATTATTTAATCTTCACAGCAGCCCTATACAGTGGGCATTATTATTTGTCTGTTTTACAGATGGGGAAACTGAGGCAAAATGTATCTAATGTTACATATTTAATGAGTGGTAAAGCCTGAATTCCAACCCAGGCAGTCTCACTCCAGAGTTTGCCTTCTTAAGAACTAGTAACTTTATTATTTCCTATGATGTTAGCCAGAATAATAACCAGGAGGTAAAAAAAAAAAAAAAAAAAAAAAAAAAAAGATCTTCCATGCTCTTGAAGGCTCAATACTGGATTGTCGCCTAACTGTGCTTTTTAAAGTGACAAAGCAGACGCTGACATTTCAAAAACATCTTCACTATTAGCTGTTAAAATAAAATGTGTTTCAGTGTCTGGCACATAGTAGGAGCTCAATAAGTGTCAAATATGCAAATTAATAGACACTCATACATTTCCACTCCTGAGAGCACCCTGTGCTCTGAGCGTTCTGATGAATGTTTGTGTGTGAGTTGACTTTCTTCCTTCATTCTTTCAGACATTCTTTTATTGAATCATTTATTGAACACCCTAGGTCTAGCAGGTGTGAAAATTGTTCCCAGTATAGTGGAAGATGTAGCCCTTTGGTGTTCTAGAAAATGCTGGGAAGTTAGCTAAATGACTCTCAGACTTTCCAACTTCCTTACATCTAACAACGTAAAGTTCCCAGCAGCCTACCCAATTTTCCTGTTGTTTAATGCCCCTGAGTCTTGCTTCCCCACTTAGGGGAGAGCAGATCCCCACCTTACAAGCTGGTGAGAAGCTCCCACGCCGGGTCCCCTGTTTCACCAGCCCAAGGGAAGCTGTCTGCTTATAAGAATAAAAGCAGAAATTCTGCCAAAACTTTGGATTTGGGAAAGAGACCTAAAGGCCATTTCTTGGCCTTTTGTCCATAAGAGACAACTTGTTAGGCCCCTGGGACTGAAGGAGGAAATCTAGACCAATATCTGGGGCTCCTTCCTCTGATAAACCTACTCAGTCTCTAACAGTCCAAAGTGAGCTGTTCTGTCCTAAATACTTAGCACATGAAGTCTGCAGCATGTGGGCTAGCACAGATAGACCTCTTCTGAAAAGTTAAAAGCAGCTACTGTGCGTGCCATTATCATTATTCTTTCTTTTATTTTAAAATAAATTTTGCTTCCCAACTAGTTTAATATCTTAAATGCAGAAGACCTTTGCAGTCTAACATAGTTAATTAGTTGATTTGATTTGATTTGATGAAAAAATAATCAGAGTACATAAGGTGGTACCAATGTAGGCTAAAATCATATAAATGTAGCGCAGTTGGTTAGAACTTAATGTTTTAAAAGCCAGGATCAAGGGTGAGTCTTGCTAGGGCCATGTTTAAAGTAATGTTACATGTGCTCTAAGATGCAAGCACCATGTCTATCTTATTTATAGCCGTATTTCCAGTGTCAAGACCAGGGGTCCAAAGCTTTTTCTATAAAGGATCAGATAGTAAGTGTTTTAGGTTCAGTGGATCCTACAGTTTCTGTCACAGCTACTCAGATCTGCCACACTGTAGCAGGAAAGCACCCAGAGACAATTCATAGATGAATGAGCATGGCTGTGTTCTAATAAAACTTTACTTATAGACACCGAAATTTGAATTTTATATAATTTTTAAATACATTTTTATTGGTAGTATTACAGATATCATCCCCCCTTTTATCCCCCTCCTCCCAGCCAATACCCACCCCCTCAATTTTAGCCTACATTGGTACCACCTTACGTATTCTGATTATTTTTTCATCAAATCATTACCTCATATAATTTTTACGGATCACAAAATATTATTCTTCTTTTCATATTTTCAACCGTTACAAAAAGATGTGAAAACTGTTCTTTGTTCCTTGGGCTGTGAAAAACAGGTGGCAGGTCAGATCTGATTTGTAGACTGTAGTTTGCTGACCCCTGAAATGCAGTAAACATGGGAGCAAGTGAAACTCTAAATATAGAAGAGTTTACTCTTTAAGCTTAAGGCACCAAGAACCCCAGTGAACCAGTGACCTTCACCTATTTGCAGAAATATGACAACTGCCTCTTATAAAGCATTTCACCATTCACAGAATGAGGTAGAACCCTAACGTGGTTCCGTGTGCTGGTCCGGGCTGTATTGGCTGACAAGATCCTACTGTTTTGCTGGGTTTATCATTTGGGGAAGAATGGTCTGGGATAACAGAGTTGCCTTTTTTAATATATATTTTTTATTTCAGAGAGAAAGGGAGAGGGAAAGTAATATATATTTTTTTATTTCAGAGAGAAAGGGAGGGCAATGATGAGAGAGCATCATTGACCAGATGGCTCCTGCACGCCCCCTACTGGGGATTGAGCCCTCAACCCAGGCATGTGCCCTTGACAGGAATCGAACCCCGGACCCTTCAGTCTGCAGGCCAACACTATATCCACTGAGCCAAACTGGCTAGGGCCAGAGTTGCTTTTTTATCTACCACTGTGTTCTGTCATTCTCAGTTCCCGGAGCGTGGTGACGGTGGCATCCCTGTAGCTAGAAAGGCAACAGGTCCCTAATAGAAGTTGCTGAGGCTCACGGACTAATCTTCCCCAGGCCTGAGCTTTGTTCCTCCAAAGTGATAATCACCAGTCACAACTTTTGGCAGCGACTCCCCAGACACTCAGTAACTAGGACAAAAGAAAAAGCCCTAATCCAAGGCGATGAATAGTGTTTTACAGCCACAAGCTGAGCCACAAAAGCCCAAGAAAAATCAATGGTGCAGAAGCGGTTTTTGGACCTCACTCCAGCTTTTGGAGGAATGAGAATAATTCGGCTCTTCCCTTTTAGACTTCAGTTGCCTCCTGGGATGTCAGAATTAATCTCCAGGGAGCTGCCACTGTGATGTCTCTTACTACAGATGCCCCTGAGTGAACTTCATTCTTTATAGGACATTCTTCCCAAGGCAAGAAGCCCAGCTTCTGTCTTTGATGAGCAGACTAGAGGAGAAGCTGAAGAAAATGCCAGGTGCTTTCTGTTTTAAAGTGAGTTTTCTCTTACTTCTGTATGACAGTACAAAAATGACTCCTCAGCCACCACGGTCCAGAGTAAAGGAAGACAAATTAAATGGCTAAAGTAGCCCTGAAAATAATTGCTGGCTGAGCCAAAATCCTACCAGTATGGAGTGGAAAAGAAGAGAGTCATGGGAGAAATAATAAATAAAATGGAAAAGAACACCAAGTGCCAATGCATAAAAGAGGAAACAAAACTGATAAACAAAAATATGAGGAAACGTTCAACCTCACTAGCAACCAAATAATCACAAATCAAAACAACAACACACTGCTTCTCACTTATCAAACCAGCAAACGTTTTCCAGGTGACAATGTACCGAGTGCAAGGACACAGTGATCCTGCTCCACTGAGCACCCTGCTCAGGCCCAAGATGCTGAGCCCTCCCCAAGCCACTGACCGATGCCCTGAAGGCTTTGATCCCATTCCTTTGTGCACAGAGAGACCACTTCCAGACACCAAATTTCAGGAAACCATCGTAAATATTAAAAATGTTTTGTGCACAAAGTTTTGCATTTAGAACCACAAAAGACAGGAAATTGCCTATATATCAGGCAGCAAAATGGATTAAGGAAACTAGGGTGAATCAACAGAGTGGAATAGCATCTAGCTTCTTAAATGAGGTTAACAAAGGCTACTGGGAGATGTTTATGATGTATGAAATGAAACAGGCAGTTTAAAAAATTGTGCACACTACCTGATTATAAATATTTTTTAAAGTATATGCATATAAAGCATATAAATTAACATGTTTTTAGCAGTAGCTAAGTCATAGGCTTTTGGGCTGATTTTTAAAGCGCTTTTTTTCCCCTTTTGATTTCTCTGTATTTTCCAAATGTACTATAATGAATAATGGAAAGATAATTGGCTTATTTTAAAAGACGCAGAGCAGAGAGGAAAAAGTATACAAGCTCCTTCTAGTCTATAAACCCTCCAAGAAAGGAACTGAGTCTTTTCCTTTCCTTTTTCTTTTTAAATCAGCTCAGGGTCCAAGTGGGTGTTAAATAAATGATTGTTGGACTGAACTGGGCATTTGTAGTGTTAACGTAATTAAACCAGGAGTCATTGGACAGAGGTGACTCTGATGCCCCGGCAGCTTACGTAAGCAAAGCAAACTCTACGCCTGTAAATGCTTCAAGGTTATGAAATCAAAATGCTAAGGACAACTAATCACAAATAGTCAAGTGGCCTTCATGGTTAGGCGATCAAATAATTTCCTTTCTCTGTTTCGTTATCTTTCTATGTAAGCCTTTCCTCTCAAGGAGTATTCCTAACCACTTTCGATTTGGTGCTATCGATTTTTGCTCAAATAGACAACGTTTTCAATATGCCTCAGTTTATCTTTTAACAGTTCAATATTTATTTTTAAATCAGACAAATATATCACCCTCAAGGTATTTAGAATCTAGAAGCAGAATTTACTAGTAGCGGAAATCTTAACATTATATTCCAGGTAGAGCCTTTGACACAGTCCAGATTCTGAACTGCAGGTCATCATCGCAAGGAGGTGTTCTAGAGAATTCCACAAGGTCAGAGAGTGGGATCAGGGCTGTGTGCCTGACTGAGCTTATGGTGAGTGAAGCTGTTTCAAATCAGCACATAGCCATGGACCGACTTGAAGAGGCCGGCCCGCTCGGGCCCCAGGAGAGATGATAGGGATCAGGGGGGGGGCCTCAGAAAGGACTTCTCCCAGACAGGTCAAGTCTTTCAAACGCCACAGGAAAGTAAACATACTAGAAAACCCTAAAGGAAATCTCGGGGAGGGCCAGGCATTCATACATGACGGCAGTAGTGTGGGGGCTGAAATGGGAACAATGTGTAAGTGGTCTACCCTAAATGCTCCATTTTTGTATTGTATTAGAAAGGAAATGTCATGTTGGGGAAGAACTTCCTTCATTCTAATAAGTCCCCAAAATACAGCAGCACACAACAATGGTGGCGATAGCATGTCACATAATGCAGGGCTCTGAGTTAGGAAATGCCTGCCGAGAAAGACCAATGTGGAGAGGACACCCACCACAAGTAGCCTTTTATTACTTGAGAAAGGGATCAGTTAGACAACAGGGACTAGATGGAAAAAATTAATATTCTCCTATGATTAAAATAAAATTAATACTTTAATAATTTTTATTATTATTCTGGGAAACAGATTGTTCTACCTATGAATATAAATTCTCTTCAAAAATATGTTTTAATGATAAAGGTATTATCTGCTTTGATTTAGTATTTCAATCCACTTGGTAAGGAGATACCTGTTGGTAGTTTCAAGCATATGGTCACTTAGCAGTTGGGACTTGTTCTTTTTTATGATGTCTGACTTACTTGGTTGAGCACTACAAGTCCACCCAGGAATTACCAAGGAATTTTATCTTATATTTCATTGTCTGTTTTTTAGATATGCTTATATTACTCATTGGGTATAAATTAGACATTTGAGGAAGAGTATTAATAATTTGCCTTATTCTTATAATTTTTATTTTTTCATATTGTTTTATTTCTATTTCCATTAGCATCCAACACACGTTGAAACACTATAAGCCAAAGAGTTGCTTATTGTCACAGTGTTACAGCCCTTCTGTAATGAGCTAAATTGAGCCCCCCAAAAATTCATAAGTTGAAGCTCTAACTCTCAGAATGTAAACGTATTTGGAGATAGGGTCTGTTAAGAGGCAATTAAGTTAAAAATGAGGCCTCCAAGGTGATCCCTAATCCAATATAACTGGTGTCCTGTTAAGAAGAGGAAATCAGGACTCAGACACGCACAGAGGGAAGACCATGTGAAGACACAGGGAGAAGACAGACATTTACCAGCCAAGAAGAGAGAGCTCAGAAAAAATCAAAACTGCTGACACCTTGATCTCAGACTTCCAGCCTCCAGAACTGTGAGAAAGGAAATTTCTGTTGTGTAAGCCACCAGTCTGTAGTACTTTGTTATGGCAGCCTTACCAAAATAATACAGCCTCTGCCTAAAATTCTCTCCTATTTAATATTAACCGAAAAAAGTGGTTCTCAAGATATATATTCAATCGTTCAACAAATATTCATTGAACACCTAGTGTATGTAAGTGCTGGGATATGACCATAACAAATAAAACCTCAAGTCTCATGGAGCTTACATACTAACAACAAAGGAATTTTTCTTCTTCTGAATTTATTCATATGAGAAATAGGCCTTATAAATTGAGCTACTAGAAATCTTCAGACAGAATGAGTTAGGAAAGGAAAGTTGAAACAACAAAAGATATATAATCCTAACATTTTAATTTTATTTATTTTTTTAAAATATATTTTTATTGATTTCAGAGAGGAAGGGAGAGGAGGAGAGAGATAGAAACATCAATGATGAGAGAGAATCATTGATCATCTGCCTCCCGCTCACCCCTACTGGGGATCAAGCCCGAAACCCAGGCATGTGCCCTTGACTGGAATCGAACTTGGGACCTTTCAGTCCGAAGGTTGATGCTCTATCCACTGAGCCAAACTGGTAGGGCCTAACATTTTAATTTTCTATTATGATGTTACTGGAAGCCCTGTGCATTAGTTGGACCTTTTGGTAAGCAGATGTTGAGAGAGAGTGAGGATGGGATTGGGAAGAGAAAGCCTTCAGACTATGATTTGGGGAGGAAGCAGGATTGGGAACAAAGTCTTGGCCAACCCAACTGGAAGCTCCGGAGGAAAGGGTACCTCTCAGAGAAGTCCCACATCGGGCAGAAACGGCCGGGCCCTGGTCCTCTGACCTTGCTCCATCGTTGGCAGAGGGCTGCCTGGGAAGAGCCGGCATAGTGGCCTCTCTACAAAGCTGGGGTAGGGCCTGGGGGTGCTCACACCTGGACACTGACAGCTAATTGGGTAACAGGGCAAGTTCTTTCTTGAAGAAAGTTCTGAGCAGCACCTCGATGACTGTTGCAAGCTTCAAAAAGTAAAATAGGAACCTGGTTCTCTAGTGAGGTTTTTTTAAAGTCAGTACAAGCTGTTTCTTTACTCTTAAATGTAAGAGGGCTTGAATGTCTCTCAGCAAGCGCTTTTATAGCCCAAACGGAGGTCTTGAAGAAAATGCATTTCTAACACCTGATATAACTTTAACTTACCGAATATTTATATAGTGGGAAGGAGATTTAAAGTATTTTTTTAGTAAAATTGTGTTAATGTTTATTTAATGAACTGGGTGACTGTCATGATACATGTAACTAATGGAAGTGAGGGAATTATTTTTCTTTTTTTAAATTTTGTTTTTCAATTTAGATTTAAATTCAATATTGTTTTGTATTAGTGTCAGGTGTATGGCACAGTAGTCAGACAGTCATATCCTTCACAAGGTGTTTTCCCCAATATTTTAAGTACCCACCTGGCACCATTCATAGTTATTACAATATTATTGACTATATTCCCTAAGCTGTACTTTACATCCCCATGA
>NW_005356244.1:267716-269887 GCF_000412655.1 Myotis brandtii
GGCATGTGCCCTTGACTGGAATCGAACTTGGGACCTTTCAGTCCGCAGGCTGATGCTTTATCCACTGAGCCAAACTGGTAGGGCCTAACATTTTAATTTTCTATTATGATGTTACTGGAAGCCCTGTGCGTTGGTTGGATCTTTTGGTAAGCAGATGTTGAGAGAGAGTGAGGATGGGATTGGGAAGAGAAAGCCTTCAGACTATGATTTGGGGAGGAAGCAGGATTGGGAACAAAGTCTTGGCCAACCCAACTGGAAGCTCCGGAGGAAAGGGTACCTCTCAGAGAAGTCCCACATCGGGCAGAAACGGCCGGGCCCTGGTCCTCTGACCTTGCTCCATCGTTGGCAGAGGGCTGCCTGGGAAGAGCCGGCATAGTGGCCTCTCTACAAAGCTGGGGTAGGGCCTGGGGGTGCTCACACCTGGACACTGACAGCTAATTGGGTAACAGGGCAAGTTCTTTCTTGAAGAAAGTTCTGAGCAGCACCTCGATGACTGTTGCAAGCTTCAAAAAGTAAAATAGGAACCTGGTTCTCTAGTGAGGTTTTTTTAAAGTCAGTACAAGCTGTTTCTTTACTCTTAAATGTAAGAGGGCTTGAATGTCTCTCAGCAAGCGCTTTTATAGCCCAAACGGAGGTCTTGAAGAAAATGCATTTCTAACACCTGATATAACTTTAACTTACCGAATATTTATATAGTGGGAAGGAGATTTAAAGTATTTTTTTAGTAAAATTGTGTTAATGTTTATTTAATGAACTGGGTGACTGTCATGATACATGTAACTAATGGAAGTGAGGGAATTATTTTTCTTTTTTTAAATTTTGTTTTTCAATTTAGATTTAAATTCAATATTGTTTTGTATTAGTGTCAGGTGTATGGCACAGTAGTCAGACAGTCATATCCTTCACAAGGTGTTTTCCCCAATATTTTAAGTACCCACCTGGCACCATTCATAGTTATTACAATATTATTGACTATATTCCCTAAGCTGTACTTTACATCCCCATGATGTAATTATTTTGTAATTACCAATCTCTCAAAAAACCCCTCCCTATGTATATCTATGAGTCTGTTTTGATTGTTTATTTTGTTATTTAGATTCTACATGTAAGTGAAATCACATGATATTTGTTGTTCTCTTACTGACGTATTTCACTTAGCATATTACCCTCTAGGTCCTGTTACAAATGGTAAGATTTCATTCTTTTTTATGACCGAGTAATATTCCATTGTATATATGTACCACAGCTTTTTTATCCATCACCTATTGATGGGCACTTGGATTGCTTCCATAAGAAGATTTAAATTTTAAAGTCTAGTTAAAGTGTAATATGCTCTTGTAGGCTAAAGCAGTCTTTGCATTACTTAATTTTAAAATTAATTAAAAGTGCTTTTAAATACATTAAGATTTGGAATCTAAAGAAGTCAGATATTTGTACTTATAGCTTTTATTCATTCATTCATTCCATTACTACATGCCCGGTGCTGTGCCAGGGGCTACAAAATAGAAGTGACTTAATTCTTTCAGGTTTACTTGTCAAGGTTTTAGTTTTTCATTGTCACTTCAAACCCTGCATGTACAAAACAGAAAAGTATCCTCTATTAGCTAGATCTGTGTCCAGACCACTGCTTCCCATTGCCACATTATCCTGTTTCTTCATCTTCTGCTGGTGAAACCTAGATACCACCTGTGTTTCATCTCCTTCATCCCTGTGTCCAGTCTGTTGCTCAGCGGCCTGGACAGGACAGAATTCACTCAGATCGGCCTCCCTCCACCGTGTTCTGTGGCCCCTCTCAAGGGACAGGGCCACACCCACGTCTCTGTCCAGAAAAACTTTGGTTTATAGGAACAAAGACCATTGTATTTTGTTTTCCCATTGTATTTCACAAAGTTTAAACCTCTTTCATGAAGGTTTCCCATACTACGCTAATTGCCTCTCCCCAGGTTCTTAAATCCAACAATCCATACTTGCAGTTTACTTCTAAATCACTATCTTGTTCTTTTACTTACTACAGTTTCCTGATCAGTGAAATCAAAGATTTAGATAACATTTTTAACAAAATCGATCTTCAAACTAAATCTTATGTGAACATGTAAAATTAGTTTTGGAAAGGAAATAAAATTAGAATTATTCTGATTAAACAAGTGATGGTAGACCCGGAAAGGCTTCCT
>NW_005356244.1:269933-288560 GCF_000412655.1 Myotis brandtii
TGAGGCACCTTTTGAAGGGTATAAGAAGCTTAACTTGGGAATCACTAGTCCTGAATGCCTTTAAGATCTCTTCCAGCTCTAAAATTTATGGTTCATCATTTATTAAATGTCACTTGGTCTTAACCCTTTCCTCTTGACTCGCATCGCAACATAGTTTAGGCCTTGTTAACCTCCTTACTGGAATATTGCAAACTGGTTTCCTTATGCCTCCAGCATACTGGGTTGAATAGTGGCTCCCAACAACTCATGCCCACCTAGGGCCTCAGAATGTGTGACCTTATTTGGAAATAGGTTTTTTATAGGTGTAATTAGTTAAGATAAAGTCACATTGGAATAGATTAGGCCATAAACCCAGTATGACTGCTGTCCTCCTAAGAAGAGAAGAGACACAGAGAGGGCACACCCACAGGGAGGACGCTGTGTGACAACACAGGTGGGACTGGAGTAAAGCCGCCACCAGCCGAGGAACTCCAAGGACTGCTGGCGGCCACCAGACGCTGGAAGAGGCAAGGAAGGATCCTCCCCTAGGGACCTGGACCAACTGACTCCTTGACTGCAGACTTCTTACCTCCATAGCTGTGACAGGACATATTTTTCTTATTTTAAGGCCCCAGTTTGTGGTAGATTGTTATTGCCGCCCTCGTAAACTACTAAGACACCAGTCTCTCTCCAACTAAAATCCATTTTACATATTTTTCCAGATAAATATTTCTTTTTAAAAAATATATTTTTTAATTGATTTCAGAGAGGAGAGAAATAGAAATATCAATGATGAGAGAGAATCATTGACCAGCTGCCTTCTGCATGCCCCCCACTGGAGATCGAGCCTGCAACCTGGGCATGTGCCCTGACTGGGAATTGAACTGTGACCTCCTGGTTCACAGGTTGACACTCAACCACTGAACCACACTGGCTGGGCCTGATAAATATTTCTTAATCTCTGCCCTCATCAGATTTCTCACCTACTTGTTTCAATTCCAGGAAGCATTAGATTTATCGAGCAACTACTTGGTGAAAATCACCATGATAATGCTGAGTGTACGGAAGTGAATGACATTAACATGGCCTCTGCCTCCAGGGATCTTCAGTCTCATAAGGAAGGCAGATATTAACAGACTCTGTCTTATGTATAATTGTAAGCTGTGATGTACCATATAAATGAAAAGAATGTGTTCCTATGAAATACAATTGGAGAGCTGAGAAAGAGGGGGTTAAGCTGATGCCTGAAGGATAACTGGGTGTCCACCTGACAAAGAATAAAAGGAAGAACTTCCCTAGTAGAGACAACATGTGAATGGGGGCCTAGAGTGGGAAAGAGCTTGGACGTTTGAGGAACTGAAATGGAAAGAAGACCACTGTGGCTGAAGACTGGTGAGCAGGGAGAAAGTAACACAGATGAGGTTAGGGAAGAAAGCAGACACCTGGTCATAGAGGGTCAAGTTCAGGACTTAGAGCTTTATCTTAATAAAATGAGAAGGCATTGAGAGGTTTCAAACAGGAGCATGGCATGATGCATTTACTTCTTAAAGATGTCTCTGGCTACAGTCAGGAGAGGGCTGTATAAGGTCAAGCCAAAATGAAGGGATCAGTTAGGAGGTAACACAGTAGCTGTGTATGAAATTGGGGTGTGAACGGATTTGAGATCTATTTTTTGGTACAGTCTACAGGACTTATTGATGAAGTGGATCTGAAGAAGAAGGATGGGTTATCAACAGGTTTCTGCCTTGAGAAATTAGGTGGAGAAGATACCATTTACCGAGATGGGGAAGTCTGGGTGAATTAGTTAGGGGTACAATCTTAGCTGCGATACAGAATGGACCCAAAGCATATGGCTCAAAGAATATGGAACCATTTCTCTCTCATATAACAAGTCATAAGTTGGTAGGACAGCTTTGCATCCTAAACGCAAGGTTTCTTTTTTTGGATCTAAGTTAGCTGTTCCAGCTTCAGCCCTCACAACCACATCCCAGCCAGTACAGAGTGCAATTTAATATTCAGTCCTCATCCTCATCTACAGGCACCATTGAAACACCATGCCCCACTAATTGCACATTTCATCAACCATCCCTTTGCTCTAGTTCCTTCTATAGCTACCCTCAAGCATCTGTTAAGTATCTAGTGTCAGACTCGGTGATTATTAAAGTCTTGCCCTCAGGGACTCTGTACATATAGAAACTGGAGTTTGCATTGATTTCTCCTTCCTGATGTCCAGCTAGGTGCTGATTTTCCAAGGAACTCTGAAGCATATGTACAGACATAAAGTAAAGCCCTGTCTTTATTGATTTCGTTAATAAAAACAACCACCTGCCTCACTACAATGCCTCTGCTCACATGCTGAAAGTTGTGCCAAATTTAGTGTAAACTATGTCGAGTATATAAATCGCTTTGACATTTGGAGGTATGGAGTTCCTCTCTCATTCAAATAGCCCTCTCTGTATCTTACTGAGGTATGTCGATCATTCATATGATGACTTATAAATAAATGTTTGTTGTGGACCAGAGATGTCCTTAGCCAGCTTTTAATCATCTCAGTATTTGTTTTCAGCACTGTAGAAAGCCACTGCCAGGGAGGTGCAGAGATGAGAGAAAACTTATTAAACATTGGAAAAGTGCCAAAGAAGGGTCAAGGAACAGCCTTTCCAGGAAATCCTTACGAACACTTGAAGAAGCTAAAAGTGTGTAATGTTAGTTTAATCGACCCCGTTGTATGATGCACAGGAAATAAGCTGGAGACTACGAGGGTGGTCGCTCTGAAGACTAGAATCACCTTTACACCTGGGTTACTGGGACGCCATGCCCTGTAGAGGGCCTCACTGGCAAGGAGTCCAGGGGATCACAAGGTAAAGCCCTCCATCCCCTGAGCCTCAGGTGCCCTTGAGCATGCTCTCGCACCAGAAACTCAGAAGTCCGTGCCCTTGGCACCCAGGACCTCGGAAGTCCATGCGCTAACAGCTGGGGCCTTGAGGGCCTCTTCTTCGGGTCACCCTCCTGAGGGCAGAACATATCACCAATACGCACATTCTTAGTCCCAAGGGCAGCCAAGGCACAGCTTGGGGGAGGGGAGGGTGGAACTTCAGTGTACCACTTGGGGTGTCCCCCGCTCCAGGAGAAAAGACCCTTGAGATATGAGATGGAGCTGGGAATGGATAAGCCCGCATTTGCACGTTGGCCCAGATCCCCAAAGGCTAGGGATAGGCCTGCTCACACTCTTGTAAAAGAAGCTGCGTTATAAAAACTCCTTGTGTTTGTGCTGAGACGTTTTGACTCTACATGACCAATTCCCTGCGGGCTTGCTGTAAGCAGGCGAGGGCATGGCAGAGAGTCTGCTGAGGAAAGGGCATCCTGAGAGTCACCTGCTTTGGCACCTCATCACAGGTGGAGGTGGAAAGGAGACTGGCTGGTGTGGAAGCATTTGGGGTGTGGGTTTTGGTTAAGGGTTCAGACTTACACATTGATCTTCATACCCACTTAGTCCTGCCCCACAAGCACGAATCCAATCAGCTGGAATGACTTTTGTGTAGTATAGTGTTGTTTGTATGTTTAATTGTTTTCTTAAATTTTTTTAATTCAAGGGTTAGAGTTTAAATTTAGATTTAAACCTTTACTTTCAAATGAATTTAAAATTTAGCCAAGATGCTTGCTTACTCTGCTATACTTGGGGGTAACATGGGATTTTTAGCCCTCAAAGGAGGCCCTTTAAGTGCCCCACAAATTAAGTAATTTAAATTATTAAATTTAATAATAATTATTAAACTGTTATTGTATTAAAATACCTACCTATTTTTCTTTGTTCTTCTGCCACCCTTCTCCCTCATTTCCCTTCCTCCAGCGACCCCGTACAAGTGGCTAGAGTGCACATGCTAATGAGTTGCCCAGGCACTTAAGGATTTTAATCCCAAATCATAAAGACCCTAAGAAGGACCTCAGCTGCCATCCATAAATTTTTATTTAAGAGCAAAGAAAAGTGGAATTAATTCAGCACAGAGCCAGCACAGTGAGGGAGGAAAAATTGAGTGTCAAATCACAATACTTATGGGTGCCCCTTCCCTTCTTGAGCTCCTAACTTCTGCACATGCTTAATAGGTCATGTCACAGTTAATGCATCTTTCTAGGAAGAGCTTCACAAAACCCCTTCAATCCAGTTATCACAGATGATTGGGGAATGGAAACACGGAGGCAGCTCCCTACTTTCTCTAATTGGAATGGGTAATTCAGCCAGAACAGCAGTTCCATCCAGATGCTCAGGTTGGTTCAGAGTATGGAAATCTGCGTGAGGGGATTTACTCAGGATGCTGAACAAAGAAAGCCATCATTATCTGTGGTCAGGAAAAAGCATTCTAATTAGTGTTAATATCCTCCTGCTGAGCTTCCTGTCATCCGCATTTTGATCCCTGTCCTTGGGCTTTCCCAGGATCTGATGCCCTGGCTGCTTATAAGCCAAGTTCAGGGCGCCGATAGGGGCAAATGGGGAGCAGAGGCTGGGTGTGCTTCCCAGAGAAAGTGTCAGCTTGAAAATGCCACCTACATGGACTTTCTGGAATGAGAGCTTTATAAAAACTTGCTCAGCAAGCGTAAGTCTAATGCAGTGATGGCGAACCTATGACACGCGTGTCCGAGGTGTCACGCGAACTCATTTTTTGGGTTGATTTTTCTTTGTTAAATGGCATTTAAATATATAAAATAAATATCAAAAATATAAGTCTTTGTTTTACTATGGTTGCAAATATCAAAAAATTTCTATATGTGACACGGCACCAGAGTTAAGTTAGGGTTTTTCAAAATGCTGACAAGCCGAGCTCAAAAGGTTCGCCATCACTGGTCTAATGTATTCAATGTACAAACCCTACATTACTACAAATCACAAGTAGTAATGACATAAAAACATGAGAAGAATGGGTGGGACATTGTCTCCAAACAGGTAAGGCTCATCTACAAATGAACCGGAAACACTTGGGTACCCATTCAGGTCTGAGATTTTTCAACAATAAATTTAGACTCCAGGGGAGATTGGGCACAAGTCAGAGCTTAATAAATCCCTTTTGACGATGTTGCTGACAGGAAGAGGGGCAGGTGGGCCTGCCTCTGGATTCCTTTCTTTTCACTCACCCCCTGAAGTCAGCGCCCTGATGGGCTGATGTGAGAGCCAAATAAATGGGCCAAAAGACAGACTAAGGAAGAGAAACTTGATATGCAAGCCCCACATGGGAAGGAGGAGTAAAAAGAAAGATCCTAACAAACCATAAATTTCCAAGGGAACAGGCACACACTGTCTCTCAGTAATTGAGAGATTTAGCCCACCCGGCTGAATCCCTGCACATGAGATTTTCTGAGTACAGGGCACATTGCCAGGCACATATTTTGTGTCGCTTATGACAGTGTGGCTCATGGTCAGAGCCGGCCTTGAAGAGAAGCCATGTGGGCTGTTATCTGGGAGGGGAAATCTGCCTCCTCTTCCCTCCTCCTAAAGGAAAAATGACTGTAACTGTTGACAATGCCCAAAGTGTCTGAAATGTCTAGTGATGGGGTTCAGCACATGCTACCCCGAAACATGGCACATCGGCATGTTGACTATTTTAAGCTAAAGGCGTTTGAGGAAACAGCAGAAGCAGGAAGGTCGCTCTGACCTCCCTCCCTATTCTCCCCTGAAACAGGTCATAAAACCCTCAGGAGAGAAGTGCCCTCCCTAAACCCAGGGAGGGGAGCATCCTTATCTCCAAAGACAAAGGGTCACTGGAGAAGAATCCAAACAGTCCTGACTAAATTTCCTCCAGTTTACTCTTCATATTCTTTGCCCCACATTCTACCCAGTTGTCTACTTTTCATCAAACCTAGCATAACCACACTCAGGGTCAACCATTTCTGCACATTCTCATTTTTTATGAAGACTCCCGTGTCATGTAAAACAAGCATTAAATAAATGTATATGCTTTTCTCCTGTTAATCTCTTTGCCAGTTTCATTCTCAGACCCAGGCAGAGATCCTAAGGGGGTCAAGGAAAACTTCTTTCTTTTCCTAAAAGGAAAACACACCAAGAGCAAAGGACACCTTAACCAATAGGTGGGATATTCACTTTTCAAACTCTTTGCTCATCTAGCCTCACTATACGTAAGTAATATTAATGAAATCCATTCACTCTTTCGTTCAATCAATATTGATTGAGAGCCCACTGTGTGCTCTCAACTGTTCTAGGCTGTAGGAGTTTAAAGGCAAGATTGGCAAGACCCTCTCCTATCCTCATGAAGCTGACATAATGGAAAGGGAGAGAGAAGATAAACAAACCAATAAGTGAACAAAAAGTGTTAGGAAGAAAGTAAAACAATAATACAAACAAGCGTGGCTAGGCAAGGTATTTAAGACTGAGTGACATCGAATCAATAATCCGTCCATCTCTCAGCAAATATACATTGGGTTGATCCGTTAGCTTTGGAGCATAACCACTCCAAACTTAGTGACTTAAACACTCAACATTTCTTTAGGGCATACTCCTTTTAGGTTGGGGCCCACTCGTCTCAGCTAGACTCACTCATGCATCTGTGATCCGACACTGGTCATCTAGGCAGCTACACCTCTGGGGGTTGGCTGGTTGTCAGTCAGAGTGATAAGACTGACCAGGCCCCGTGTCTCTCCGGCAGGCCAGCCTGAACTCATTCCCATGGAGGCTCTGCAGGGCCCAAGAAGGAGCACAGAAGTGTGCACGGCCTCTTAAAGTCCTGCCCCACCACTGGCACTATGTAGCTTCTGCCACATTGTCTGGCAGAGCAAATCACTAGGCCAGGAACTGCAAACTTGCTTGTGTTACAAAGAGCAAGGATAAAGGGAGGGGAAGAATCACTGTGATTTTGCAATCTAACATAGGTGCTAGGGATGAGCGAGGCTACTGAGAATACAGTGGTGAAGAAAACAGGCATGACCCCTGTCTTCTTGGAGCTCCCAGTCTTTATATATCTAAGAACTGTGCTACTGGGGGAAATGACAACCTACAGCTCCAAAACAATGGATGTACAACGGTGGTTTACCTGTGGGACCTGAATGCTGATTTCATTAATTGGTCCTTGGCACCTGAGACTGGGGATTCTGCCTGCCCAACATGGGACCTATTAACACGCCTTATTGTGAGTAGAACTAATTACTGAAATTGGATTCTAACCAAATCATACTCAGTCACTTCTCTACAGAGTGCCAATCCTATTGAGCAAAGGACAACCACAACTCTGACAAAATCTTATGTTCTTTTAAGATGAAGTCATTTGCTCATGTGTTCATTGCCTCACACACCCTATTGCATCTGGTGCCCCTGGACCAGAATTATTTGTCCAGAAGGTGACCTTCGCCACTGTGGCTTTCTCCTCAAAAATGGCTTCCAACCAACATGCGGCAAGCTGAGGGCCAAGAGGCCCAGCCAAGGCCTGTTGGTCGTCCACCTTCCAGATGTCAAAGCTCAGAGACAGAAGGTGATTGTCTCCAAATGGCCTCATCCTTTGGCACCGCAGGGGAGCAGCCATGTGGTAGACACGGCAGGTCCTGCTCTGCCAAGGCCATACAGAGCTGGCCATGAGGCCAAAATTCGGAAGAGAAATTTGTCAAATGCTGGCAGAGAGGCTAAGCAAAGCTTTTCGTGCACTTTGTCTCCATTTATCTTCCTGGAAAATGGAACTGATACCACTTTATTCTTGTTCCCAGATTTTCCAGCCTACATGCCCTCTGTCAGTCAACAAGCCTTTGTGAAGCACCATATTAGGGTTAAAAGAATAAATAGGACTAGTCCCTGTCCTCAAGGCACTTGTTGGCTTGTAGAAGGGTGCAATGAAGCTACTTAAGGATTGGACTGCAATTATAAAATGGCTTTTACTTGGTATCACACAGAAAAAGCAGGCTTTCTTTTTAAAAAATGCATATTGCTAATTATGATATTAATATTTTCTGTGACTAAAAGAAAAGACCTTTTTTGAACCGCATGTATTAATGTTGCTATGGTCAACTTTTTATGTCAAAATTCTTCAGCCAGTGGGTTAAAAGTTTTGAAAGATTCCCAACGGTGCAGAGTTAGTCCTTCAGACCCTGAGGAGGCAAAGGTTTTATGCTACAAAAATGGAAATGTGGTGGCTGAGTGAGGTTTTATTCATCCCATGCGAGAGAGAGGAGAAATATAGGCAGGCCAGCCTCTGTCTGCTCTGGGACCTCACCCCCTACCCTACTGGGGGCACATCCCGCCATCTCACTTCCATGCCCTCGGGTGGGCTGCTCCCACTTCCTCTCTGCATATCCACGTTCCTGCTTTGCTATCAAACTCAGCTGAGAAGATCCTTTTCCATGAAGCTGTACCCGAGAGACCCAGGAAGTCCAACCTGCTCATGTTGCCTGGTGGCCACAGATCTCCAAAAGTTCCACAGCACTTATCTGAAACTTTTGATGGCATTTTCCATCTGTTTTAGCCCAGTGCCCAACACAATCCCAGATGCATTATAGATTCTTAGCAAATATTTGTCAAAAATGAAAGAGAGAGCCCCAGCCGGTTTGGCTCAGTGGATAGAGCACTGGCCCATAGACTAAAGGGTCCAGGGTTCCATTCTGATCAAGGAAATGTACTGTTGTTGCAGGTTCCCCGGCCCTGGTTGGGGTGCGTGCAAGAGGCAACCAATCGATGTGTCTCTCTCACATCAGTGTTTCTCTCTGTCTCTCCCTCTCCCTTCCACTCTCTCTAAAAATCAATGGAAAAATATCCTTGGGTGAGGAATTAACAACAACAACAAAAATAATGAAAGGGAGAGAAAAGAAGAGAGGAGATTTAAAAAAGAGAAAGGCACTTGTTGGCTTGTAGAGGGTACAATGAAGAAAAAAAAACAGAGAAAACAAACCAACTACTCTGTGCAAGAAAAGGGCCAGTGCTAGCCCAAAAGAAGAGCAGAAGAAGCAAACTGTTTCAGGGACACACCAAATCCCAGCTCTAGTGGCTTTGCCGTCCTGCGTAAGATCTGAGATCTGGCCGTGCAAGGAGGAGCTTCAGCTTCTCCCTTTTGTCCTGAAATGTGTGGTGACCCACGGACTGAGGCCCATGGGAGACGCCACTGACACAAAAGAATCCGGCTTAAAAAGTTGCAAACTGTCATCTTTTTTTTTTTTTTAATTGAATTCAAAATATCGTGGCAGTTAACTGGTTAAAATCATTTGTCTAAAGTGTTACTAGACTTATCTTTCCAATAAAATATTTTAAATTAAAAAAAAAAAGTTGCAAACTGAACATCAAGGCTACCAGCCCCACAAGTACCCGGGTCTAATTCCAGACAGTACCTGGGCTTGTAGGTTTCAAAATAATAGGGATTTGGGTCCTCAATTGCAGCCCATTTCCTCTGGGTCATAAAACATGATGCTTTCAGAAAGTCACCCCCAGAACCAAGTCAGGAAAAGGACAGAGGGGTCACTACAATGTGGAAGCTGAGAGTCTCCTGCAGAGACCCATTTTATCCCCAGAGCAGCTTTTTCTGCACCTCCTTTGAGCAATGACGCACTACAAAATAACTGCTAGGGTCAGAGTCAGGGAGAAGTGGCAGCCTCACCCAATACACAGGAGAATTGTCATCCCAGTGGCCCCGGGCCTTGCTGCTCTGTTAATCATTAAATCAAGGCTTCCACTTCCTGCCGTCTTTGGGTTAAGTTCCTACACCCCCGATAGCACTTGTCAGGTGCCAAAAGCATGCTTATAGTGTCTCCATCCGATCTGCAAAAATCACAACCTGGTTAGCAGAGAGAGCTGGTCGTGTTGGTTTCTTTCTACAGACGGGGAACTGAAAGGCTGAGAGGTTACATAATGGTCCAAGGTCAAGCAAGCAAGTAAGTGGGACAAGACCTGGGACCCAGTACCTTCAGGACACGGCCCCATCCATCCTTCTCTCCCAAACACCCTCTCCCTCCCCGTGCTCCCACAGTGCCTGAGATTACCTCAGTGACAGGTTATCTATCCTGGTTTTATTCCCAGCTCATGGCAAGCATCTGACTCATAAAAAGCATTCATTAAATATTTGTCTAACTAAATTGTACTAAATCTGAGACTTCTGACTCCAAACTCATAGCACTAGCATCCATTCTTGACTAAAAGTGCAATTCATGGGGGAATAAGGACACATATGTAATAAAGAAAATAAAAGGGGGGAGTGCAGTTCACTGGCTGCAAAAAGAACTACATATTCTTTGACTTCGAAAATAATGACAGATATAAAAAATAGACTTCTCATGACTCAGAGATAATTACAAGTTGTTTTTATTTCCTTCAGCTTTCCTCCCCATGAACAAATGTATTTTATAGATTGAGATTATTAAAAAATTAACACTGAATTGTAAAATGCTTTCCTCATTATCATATTTTTAGAAAATATTCATTTCCAATGGTTCTTGGCATGTTTATTTCCATATTAAATATATCCTAATATTATAATATTCAAACATATAAGTATCTGAATTTATTTAACCTTTCTTACTATTGATTATTTAAGTTGTTTCTGACCTTTTAATTATTATTTATAATTCTAAGATGAGCATAATTGTGAATGAATCTCTGTTCAAATTTATGACTACTTCTTTAGATAAAGTTCTAAAAGTAAAATTACTTTTTAGAAGTCCTTTACAATTACTGTTAAATTAATTCATTTTCAGAAAAAGCATAGCCTGAGGTCCTTTAAAGTGGCATCAGACAATTAGAAATAAAGTAGTGAAAGATTAGGAATTCTATATCAAAAACCAAATTACTGTATGAATAGGGAAATGAAGGTCCATGAATGGTTTGTCCAAAGCCATACCGATGTGGGTTAACATCTTTGAGAGGAAATCAACAAAAAGGTTCAGGGAAATTTACATTCTTAAGGTATTGGTAGAGTCACAAAATACAAAGGAAATCAGTTTAAAACATTGGCCATGCCCAGCTGGCCACGGGCAGAGCTCATTCAACAAATGAGCTGTGCACCCCACTAACGTAATTGGATCTTCCTCTGTCTCTGACTGACTGTCTCTGACTAACTCTCCAGGGAGTTTGCTAGTGTCCTAATACCCCCACTCTGACTCCTGGCCAGATTGTTAGTAAACATTTTAAGTCAAGAAGCCTTAACTAAGCACCTACTATGTGCCAGCCACTGTGGTTGGTACTGAGTGGTGAACAAGAGTTTATATGCTGATGTCAGAAAACAGACTGTAAAACCTAAATTAAGAAAGTTCAGATACTAACAAATGACATGAATATAGGAGTGTGTGATAGAGAACACTGCTGAATCTAGAGTGGTCAAGGATGGCTTTTCTGAGAGGTGATATTTGAGTTAAAACCCAGGCGATGACAAGGAACGGGCATTGAAAGATGTGAAAGAGAGTAGTCTAATCCAACAGCTCTGAGCCAGGACCAAATTGCCTGGCCGAGGGGCAGAGAGAAACCAGCACCGATAGAAGAGGGGAGAGCTAGGCAGAGGCTTTGTCAAGGGGGGCCTTGAAGACCACAGCAGGAACTTCGGATTTTACCCCGATTGCAATGGAAAGCCATGGAAGGTTTTAAGCCCGGGAGCTATGTGCTGTGATTTCTGCTTTCTGGCTGTTGAGATCACCTGTGGAGAGGATGCAGCTACCTAAGACAGGGGGTCTGAGGATCGAGTCCCAGGGACTCTGCAATGAGAATTTCTTGTTGGGAGGAACAGAGAGTGAAGAAGGCTGCCATGTGCCCCATTTACGTAGGAGGAGAACCAAGGCAGCGTGGTTTCCAGAAGCTCCGAGATGAACACGTGTAAAGAGGAAGAGTGCCTTTTTCGCACTGCCCAGAGAGGGGCCGTGCGCACTGTTCTTGGTTCCCACATCACTTAAGGGGAAATTTTTCACAATGTCCAGAGCCCTTGATGTCCTGCAAATGAAGGAGGGGGATGTCCTCAAATTCCTTATAGCTGGAACCCACCAACCTTGACTTTCAGATGGAAGAGTACATCTACAAAGGAAGAGCGATGGCATCTACATCATCAATCTGAAGAGAACCTGGGAGGAGCTTCTGCTGGCAGCTCGCGCCATTGTTGCCATCGAAAACCCTGCTGACGTCAGTGTCATATCCTCCAGGACATTGGCCAGCGAGCTGTGCTGAAGTTGGCCGCTGCCACTGGAGCCACTCTTATTGCTGCCACTTCACTCCTGGAACCTTCACTAACCAGATCCAGGCAGCCTTCCAGGAATCGACACTCCTGGTGGTTACTGACCCCAGCAGGGCGGACCACCAGCCTCTCACAGAGGTGATTTACGCTAACCTGCCCACCACTGCTCTGTGTAACACAGACTCTCCTCTACGCTATATGGACATTGCCAGCCCTTGCAACAGCAAGGGGGCTCACTCAGTGGGCTGGCCCGGGAAGTACTGTGTATGTGTGACACCATTTCCCATGAACAGCTATGGCAGGTCATGCCTGTTCTCTACTCCTACAGAGCCCTGAAGAGATTGAAAAGGAAGAGCAGGGGCTGTAACCAAGGAGGAACCTCAGGGTGAATGGACTGCTCCAGCTGCCGAGTTCGCTGCTGCACAACCTGAGGTCGCCGACTGGTCTGCAGGCGCAGGTGCCCTCTGTGCCTGTCCAGCCATTTCCTACTGAAGCCTGGAGCCTCAGCAGCCACTGAAGGCTGGTCTGCAGCCCCCACTGCTCAGGCCACAGCATGGGTAGGTACAACCACTGAGTGGTCTTAAGCTCTTCTTCCATAAACTCTTAAACAAAATGGAAATATGACTGATGGAAAAGAAACAGTTTCTAAAATAAATAAATAAGAGGAGCAATGTGACCAATGGCATCCAATGCAGCTCACCGGAAGGACAAGGTAAGGACATTGACCACTGGCTTTGACAAGGAGGTTCATTGAAGTGGTTGCTATGAAAAGCCTGGAGTGGACTGAAGAAAGAAAGGGAGGTGGGGAGTTGGAGCTAACAAAGTAGAGCCAACTCTTTCAAGGAGTTGTAGAAGAGCAGAAGAAGGAAGCATGGTCAAGGGAGGTTTGGGGGCAGCGCTGGCCAATAAAACTTTTCTAGGATGATGGGGAAGTGCTGCATCTGCTGCTGGGCACTTCAGACGGCTGATGGAGCTGAGGAACTAAATTTTACAGTTTAATTAATTTAATTAATATACATTTAAATAGCTACATGGAACTAAAGGCTACTGTTTGGGGCAACACAGTTTGTAGTCGTGTTCCTTTAAGAAGTGATATTAAAATACACATGGATGCCAATAGAAATTATTACACACATGGGTACCTGAGTAACTGGATTTTGGGTAGTGTCTCTGCCATCACCACCCCCCTGTCCTTCAATCTGTTAGCGTTTGACTCATAGCTTATTTTTTACAATAAGAGAAAAAAATTCATTCCTTATGGTGAGTTCTATGAACCATTATAGTTCCAGGTGAGTTACTTAACCTCTGTGTGACTCAGTCTCTCCATCTAGGACTGAGGTTTGAAATGAGGATAATTCAGTTCCCATTTTCTAAGGAAAAAGGCAGGTGAAGTCCTTGGTGGGTCTAGTTCGAATGGCAGTATGATCAGGAATTAATAGCACAGGCTTTGGATATAGCAAGCCGTGGAAGCACCAGTCCCGGCTCTACTATGCATTAGCTGTGAAACCTCAAGTGAATTACATGAACTTCTCAGGGTTTCATTTCCTATGTCTATAAAATGAAGATAATAAGGGCCTAGAGCAGCCGTGGGCAAACTACGGCCCGTGGGCCGGATCCGGCCCGTTTGAAATGAATAAAACTAAAAAAAAAAAAAGACCGTACCCTTTTATGTAATGATGTTTACTTTGAATTTATATTAGTTCACACAAACACTCCATCCATGCTTTTGTTCCGGCCCTCCGGTCCAGTTTAAGAACCCATTGTGGCCCTCGAGTCAAAAAGTTTGCCCACCCCTGGCCTAGAGTGTGGTGAGGCTCCAATGAGATTGTTGGGGCACAGTGCCTGCCTGCATGCGGTGGGCATTCAATAAATGTTACCTATTACTGTTAACTTCAGGCATTCGAGAGCCCCACCCGAAGCACTGGCATGCCCCAGTCTAGTGCTGGTTTAAGGAAGTGAATGTCTCCATGCATTTGTTTACATCTGAAACATAGGTACAAGGCTTGTATGACATCAGGATGGCTCAATTTCCTAAACCAGGGATCCAGGATGAGGAAAGAACTTCTCTAATTTGCAACATGTGGCTCCTTCCTGGAGGTGGGTGCAGAGGCAGGCAGGTCTGGAGGACTTCTCCAGTAAGCATTACCCACGACATGAGTTATTTTTCCCAGACCCCTATCTACCAGTGCTGCCCACTTAACCCAAGAGACTGACTGATAATTCTGAGCCCAGCTGCCAGGCCAGCAGTCATCTGTTTAGAACTTCAAATGAATGCCCCCAGACCCGCCTACTTTCTCCACATAGTGCTGCAAGATAAGTCTCCCCTGGCTCCTGATAAAGGCTTTGAAGAACATCTTGTCTGTTAACAAACAGCTTTTGATGATGCCTGAGTTTGATCTTTATTTTGTTCTTATTCATCAGACTTCTTTAAATGGGTCCTTTCACACTCCTCCGATTAGCCTAAAGGAAACCCCATGGAACAATGGGTCCACTTGTCCCTGGGTGCAGGGAGTGCCTGTCTAAAGACCACATGGGCCTCCTGCAGGGCGGAGAGTGGAGCGAAGGGTTGGTGATGCTGCCAGCACCAGTGGAAAATGGATTAAGAGCTTCAAAAGCCACATAGTATAGAAGAGCAGAAACACTGCACATAGCCCTCTGGCCAGGAGGACAATCTGCATTTACTTTCAGAGAAACCTTGTTTTCCTCAGACACAGGCAGCTTCTTCCTGGGAAAACCCAGGATCATCACTAGTGTCCAGGCCACCAAAGCTAGACTCCCACTGGAAAGACAAGAAGCCAGCCAGTGTGATTGGAGGGTGGAAAATACACTACCCCCAAAGCTGGTGTGTTTCTGGATTATTCTGTTAGACATTTTTGCTTGTGGGTGATTGGCATTCTCTACCTGAGGGACTGTGGCTTCCTCTCCCACCTTAGCAGCTAATGCACAGCCCAGGCTGGCCCCTTGGAATCCATCCCTTTGGACACTGATTGGCCCAGTGGGAAAACACTTGACTCAGGCAGATACAACCGAAAGAGGAGAGTATCTACATCTCAGTCACCTTCAAAGATCAAGAAGCCGGGGTCTAATTTAGCTGACGCCTAGAGGGAGCTGGGAATGAAGAAGCACACAGACCTGAGAACATAATGTGAGCCTCTGACTGCAGCCATGCCTGGATGCCTGGAGTTTCACCTACCCCTGTGGCCTTCATAGTTGTGTCAGCCAATACATAACCTTTTTCACTTATGCTAGTTTGAATTTGTGTCCTGACACTTGCAACTGACATAAAAAAGCTACGATAATAACACCCAAGTTTCCCTAAGAATTTATAGACAAAGACACACGAGATGAAAGCAGTGTGTTAGGAATATTTGTTCGACAGTGGTTTTTAAGATAGAGTCTAGGCACCAGGTTGCCAGTCCGTTGCCATAACCTAGGCATCCTGATTTTTAATTTCAAGTGGTGGAAGTCAACTCTAAGTGATTAGGTAGCAAGGGAGTTTATGTGAAGGTTATGGGAGACCCAGGCCCTACAACTTGGCCAAGCCATTTTTAATAAGTAGATAACCTCAATCACAAAGATTATTTTTGTTCTTGAAAATTTCCAAATCCCTATTACTTGAACGGGTATAAAATATTTTTTGAACAAATTACTGTTTATGGACATATTCATGACATAGAAATCATATTGAATAACTATTTCTGCTAAATAAACTACAAGAACCACATCCCTTTACTCATATACCATAAACATAAGGCAAAGTAGAACTGCTAATAAGACTGGAGAATCACCCCTGAAGTTAAACTTCTAGTAATAATGCCCACTTCATCTCAGAGCTAGTCTGATCAGATAGTCACGGCTGCTACCACCAGGCACCTCAATTTGCATTGCCATTCTGTGACAGTTCTGAGCAACTTTTGAGCCTGGAATTCAGTCTCTACTGCTGCCAGTCCCGTTGTGACTTCTGAACCAGCTCATGTGGCCTTGGTTTGAAGATAGTCACGGCTGCTACCACCAGGCACGAGGCACCTCAATTTGCATTGCCATTCTGTGCCAGTTCTGAGCAACCTTTGAGCCTGGAATTCAGTCTCTACTGCTGCCAGTCCTGTTGTGACTTCTGAACCAGCTCATGTGGCCTTGGTTTGTGCCACTGCTGCTGTCATGGTGTTCTCCCCTTACTGACTCCTGAGTCAAAGCCTGCCCTGATATGGCTGATTGGTGAACTATTATGCACTGAATTGTGCCCTCCCTAAAATTCTTATGCTGAAGCCTAACCCTTAATGTGACTATATGTGGAGATAAGGCCTTTAAAGATATAATTAAGGTTAAATGAGGTTATAAGGGTGAGTCCCTAAACTGGTGTACTTATCAGAAGAGGCAGAGACAGCAAGATGAGTGTGCACAGAGGAAAGACCATGTGAAGACACAGTAAGAAGGCGTCCGTCTGCAAGCCAAAGAGAGGCCTTAGGAGAAACGAAACCTGCCAACACTGTGATTTTGGACTTCCATCCTCCAGAATTATGAGACAGATGTTTCTGTCATTAAAGAACGCAGTCTGTGGTATTTTGTTATGACAGTCCTGGCAAATGAATATGGACTACCCATATGCCTTTCCCTAGATGCAAGACAGTCTGGGAAGTGGCAGGTAGTAAGTAGCACTAAAGATGAACTCAAAACACCTCACAAATGAAGATGATAGAAGATTTCATAACTATTTTGAAGTGGGGATAAAAGCAGAGAGTGAATCAGAAAGATCTCTCAGATTTAGAACTCAAAGGCTAGAAAATTGAGAATGACAGTGTCAACTTGGCTGGGCTGTAGCAACCACATATTTGTTCAAACATTATTCTGGATGTTTCTGGGAGGATACTTTCGGGATCAGATTTACATTTAAATCAGTAGACTGTGAATAAAGGAGATTGCTCTCCCCCGTGTATTTGGGCCTCATCCAATCAGTTGAAGGCCTAAATTGAACAAAGATGTGTATGTGCACACACACTCTCGTGTGACACACACACACACACACACACACACACACACACACACACACACACACTAGCAAGAAGAAATTCTGCCAGCAGATGGCATTCCAACTTGGACCATAGCATTAGCTCTTCTTTGGGTCTCCAGCCTGCTGGCCCACCTACAGACTTTGAACTTGCCAGCCTCTATAAATGTGTGAACAAGTTCTTAAAATAAATCTCTTTCTACATATATACCACATCCTACCAGTTCTGTTTCTCTGTATAGCTAACCAGAGTGGCTTCTGTTATTTGCATTCAGGAACCCTCACCTGTGTATTTTGAAAAAGGCCCGCTTATGGGATTCTAGCATATTTCTCACTTTAAGAATTACTTTTCTAAATTAATTGCCTACCTGGTTCATTCCTTATGTATTTCTCTCTAAAGGTGTTCTGGAGGAATCCAGGGTAATACACCTACTAATATAACTTGCCCAACTTGTAAATAAGTGCTCCTGCTATTCCTCCAACCTCTGGGTTATGATTGATGACAATACCTCTGTTTCTATCATGCTTTTAAAAAACTTGTGGTTATGAAACACTCAACATAAAATTAAGTGTACAGTTCAATAGTGTTGATATGTTCACAAAAACTTTTTCATCTTGAAAATCTGAAACTCTCTACCAACTGAACAACTCCCCTTTCCCCCTCCCCCCAGCCCCTGGTAAACTACCATTCAACTTTCTGTTTCTATGAATTTGACTCCTTGCGATACTTCATATTAGTGAATCATAAAGTATTTGTCTTTTTGTGACTGGCTTACTTCATTTTGTGTAATGTTCTCAAGGTTCATCCATGTTGTAGCATGTATCAGAATTTCCTTCCTTTTTTAAAAATATATATTGATATTAATTTCCGAGAGGAAAGGAGAGGGAGAGAGACAGAAATGTCAATGATGAGAGAGAATCATCGATTGGCTGCCTCCTGCACACTTGCCACTGGGGGTCACACCCACAACCCAGGCATGTGCCCTGACCGGGAGTCAAACCATTACCTCCTGGTTCATGGGTCAATGCTCAACCACTGAGCCATGCTGTCCAGGCTCCTTCCTTTTTAAGGCTGCATAATATTCCATTGTATGTCTATACAACATTAAAAAAAATTTTTTGCATTAATCCTCACCAGAGGATTTTTTTCCAACCACCATTCTACTTTCTGTTTCTATGAATTTTACTGCTTTAGTTACCTCATATAAGTGGAATAACATACATTTGTCTTTTTGTGACTGGCTTATTTCACTTAGCATACCTTCACGGTTCATTCATGCTATGGCATGCTATAGCATGTGATAGGACTGCCTTTCTTTTAAGGCTGAATTATGTTCTGTTGTATGTATATACTACATTTTGTTTATCCATTCATTCATCAATGGACATTTGGGTTACTTCTACCTCTTGGCTATTGTGAACAATACTTCTTTTTTTAAAAAAAATTTGTTTTATTGCTTAAAGTATTACAAAGAGTATTACATATGTCTCCTTTCCCCTCCCTTGACATTCCCC
>NW_005356244.1:289238-309515 GCF_000412655.1 Myotis brandtii
ACCCTTCAACATTTCATGTAATACTGGTTTGGTGGTGAAATATTCCTTTAGCTTTTTCTTATCTGTGAAGCTCTTTATCTGACCTTCAATTCTAAATTATAGCTTTGCTGGGTAGAGTAATCTTGGTTGTAGGTCCTTGCTATTCATCACTTTGAATATTTCTTGTCACTCCCTTCTAGCTTATAAAGTTTCTGTTGAGAAATCAACTGACAGTCGTATGGGTGCTCCCTTTTAGGTAACTAATTGCTATTCTTTTGTTGTTTTTAAGATTCTATCTTTGTCTTTAACCCTTGGCATTTTAATTATGATGTGTCTTGGTGTGGGAATATTTGGGACTCTGTGCTTCCTGAACTTGTAAATCCATTTCTTTCACCAGGTAGGGGATGTTTTCTGTCATTATTTCTTCAAATAGGTTTTCAATATCTTGCTCTCTCTCATCTCCTCTGGCACCCCCATAATGCAAATGTTAATATGCTTGAAGTTGTCCCAGAGGCTCCTTACACAATCTTCATATTTTTAATTCTTTTTTCTTTTTGCTGTTCTTATTGGATGTTTTTTGCTTTCTCATATTCCAAATAATTGATTTCACTTTCAGAATCCTCTACTCTACTATTGAATCCCTGTAATTTATTTTTTATTTTAGTTAGTGTATGCTTAATTTCTGACTGGTCCTTTTTCATGTCTTTGACATTGTCACTAAGATCCTTGAAAGTCTCATTAGTCCCTTGAAGCTCTCATTAAGATCCTTGAGTAATCTTATAACCATTGTTTTGAACTCTATGTCCAGTAGTTTGCTTGCTTCCATTTCTTTCATTTGTGACATATTTCCTTGTCTCCTCATTTTGGCTGCTTCCCTGTATTTGTTTTTAGGTAGAGCTGCTATGTCTCCTGGGGTTGGTAGAGTGGTCTTGTGTAGTAGGTGTCCTATAGGACCCAGTGGTTTGGCCTTCCCAGTCACTGAGCTGGGCACTCTAGGTGTACCCTTGTGTGGGCTGTGTGCACAGTTTTGTAGTTGAGCCTTGATTGCTGTTGTTGTCACTGGGAGGAATTGCCCTCCAGGCCAATTGGTTGTGAGGACCAGCAGCTACTATAGTGGAGCAGGACTTGCTTCAGTGGGGCTTTGGTGCTCACTGAGTCTGGCTCTTGAGTGTGTCACTATGAATGTATAGAGTTGTAATCTTCTATGGTCTGAAGCTGTCCACTGCATGCACTGCCTGTGGGGTCCCCTGGGAGGTGCAAAGTCAGCCACTGCCTGGGGCCACCCAGCAGAGCTACAGAGAGATTTGCAGGTGGCTGCTACTTGTATTGGACTTGTGAAGTGCCCAGGCAAGGCCCAGCTGTGAAGCAGGACATGTTGGTGCTAGTGCCAGGTCTTGGGCCTTTTATTGATAGGTTTGGGGCACGTTGATGCCAACTGCTGCTTGTTTGAGAGATTTAGCAAAGTCTGAAGCCTGAGCCAGGATGGCCATTCATATGGGAAAACTGCTGCAAACAGCTTGGGTGGGGCTTAAAATTGGATGGGGTGGGTTCTCAGGGAATCATCAGGGATTGTGAAGTACCCAGGCAAGACCCAGCTGTGAAGCAGGCCATGTTGGTGCTAGTGCCAGGTCTTGGGTCTTTTATTGATAGGTTTGGGGCACGTTGATGCCAACTGCTGCTTGTTTGAGAGATTTAGCAAAGTCTGAAGCCTGAGCCAGGATGGCCATTCATATGGGAAAACTGCTGCAAACAGCTTGGGTGGGGCTTAAAATTGGATGGGGTGGGTTCTCAGGGAATCATCAGGGCTGAGCAAACAGTGTGAGCCATGCTGATGGAAACTCAGTTATGGCTGTCAGCTCTGGGACAGGGAAGCTCCCAGCACAGAACAATGAGCACCCTGTGAGCATCCCTGTCAGGGAGAAAGTCACCCCTGAGTTCCTTCCCCAATGACAGAAAATCCAGCCCCTCCCCATATGTCCCTGGTTCATCCCCCCACCCAACCCCCAAGCCATTGCCCTAGTGCTGGAACTCAGAGGAAGCAGAACCTTGTAAGTTCATGTGCCAGCCCTTTAAGAGGAACTGTGTGGAACCCCAGCAACCTCCATGTCATTGAGCCACAATCCCCACTGGTTTTTACAGCCTGAAGTTACAGGGATTCTTCTCCCAGCTCTGGAACCCTGGGCTTGGGGTCTGGTGTAGGGCTGGGATCCCCTGCTTCTCACAGGAGGCCTCTGCAGCAGAGATATCCCTCCCAACAAAAAAAAGTCACATGTGGGTGTTGGACCTCTGCCTCTTTTGCCAGTCTGGATGTATTTTCTTCTTTATTTCTCTAGTTGTAGGACTTCCATTCAGCCAGATTTCAGGCAGTTCTGAATGATGGTTGTTTTGTATTTTAGTTGTAATCTTGATGTGGTTGTGGGAGGCAGCAAGTACCAGTATTTACCCAAGCTGCCATCCTGGTTCCTCCAGAGCTTGTTTCATAATCTGGTAGTTCTATTTTTAATTGTTTGAGAAACCCCATCTGTCTTTCATAGCTGTCCCACCATTTTATCTATTATCTTTTTAACTTCTCAGAGCACTTTTATGTTTATAATTTTGTCCTCACAACTCTATGAGGTAGAATATGGATTATTATTCCCATCTTATAGATGAGGTAGTTGAGGCATAAAGAGGTTAAATGGCTTACATAATATAACAGTTATTTCATGACAATTGGCTCCTAGTCCAGTGCACTTTCGGTTGACCAGGGACACTCAATCAGAGGAGGGCGGTAGGTATGTCCCCCTATGGGTGCTGAATCTAAGGAAAGATTTTTTTCAAATGGAATCCCTACCCAAGTCCTTTTCCTGAGAGCTATTACTGATGGGCATGTATTGCGCATGAGGGCAGTATAGAAGTGGGGGGACATGCAGAGCCATTTTGCAAATAACACTGTCTTTCCATGACTCTGCCTTGTTTGTGCATGTTTATTTTTCTCCCAAATGCTCCTCTGGAAAAAAGGTATCTTCTTGAAAATTGAAATAGACTTAATGGTTCTCAACAAGGGTAACTGAAAATGTGGGAATGATTGGTCTGGTTGTCCCAATGGCCAACCCTTTTCCTGTGCATTTCGTGAGCAGGGCCATGGGATACTGAAAGTCCTACAGCACAGGACAGTCCTGCATAAAGAAAATTGGTCATGGTCCATTCACAAATGCCCGTGGTGCCAACTTTGAGAAACACAGGCTTAGGACAAGACCAGTGGAAATGTCAAGAGGGAGGTTTAGGGGGGTTAGCTTCAACAGGTCTCCAAGTCACTACAAATAATTGTACAATGTAAGTGACGACAATGTGCTTGCTACACAAACATAGCTTCAAGCCAAGTCCCCTAACCACCTCCTTCTAAGAGATTTCCACCCCGAAGCCCTCCTACAAAGAAATTCTAGAGATGCCACTGAGCATGCTCAGAAGTTCTGAAATGACGTGGTAACTGCCAAGTCATGAATTCCCTTCAGACATCAACAAAAATAAAGTCCGGTGGTTCAGTAGTTGCAATTACTAATCACGCATCCTTTATCTGCAGCCTAGATTTCATAAACAAGGGAACCTGCAAATGTAGACAAGTAGAGATGCACCAATGACTGGGGAAGGAGCATTGAATGGAGTCATAGGTGTTAAGGATGAGCTTTATCTATTTTATAGTTTTCCTGAAATTTCTCTAGATTTATTTCTCTTTGTTTCTACTTCTTTTTAAAAATATATATATTTTTATTGATTTCGGAGAGGAAGGAAGAGGGAGACAACGATAGAAACATTGATCAGCTGCTTCCTGCACGCCCCCTACTGGGGATCGAGCTCGAAACCCAGGCATGTGCCCTTGACCGGAATAGAATCCGGGACCCTTCAGTGTGCAGGCCAATGCTCTATCCACTGAGCCAAACCAGCTGGGGCTGTTTCTACTTCTTGTGTATCCTGAAGTCTATTTGACTTTACTCATCTCAGCTCACATTTGAAGGTAGATAGTTGAGTTAAAGTTTTTTGTTTTTTTAAATATATTTCTTTATTGATTTCAGAGAGGAAGGAAGAGGGAGAGAGAGATAGAAACATCAATGATGAGAGAGAATCATTGATTGTCTGCCTCGTGCACACCCCCCACTGGGGATCCAGCCCACAAAACCCAGGCAAGTGCCCTTGGCCAGAATCGAACTTGGGACCCTTCAGTCTGCAGGCCGACGCTCTATCTGCTGAGCCAAACTGGCCAGGGCTTGAGTTAAAGTTTTTAAAGCAATGAGACATTGGACACAAAAGTGGTTTGTAAATTGAAAAGTGCTGAGTAACTGCAAAAGGTTATTATTATTAATAAATTATGCATATATATTTAAAAGTAAACTTTTTAAAAGAGGTATTAAAAACTAGAGCCACTTAAACCCATTTGCTGTTCAACAGAAACATGAGATTCCCAGTTTGAAGTCATTTTTAGGTAAGAGGAACTATTTCCTGCCTGGCTTCTCCTGGCAAAGACCCTCTTACAAAGAAAGATCTCGCCCCTGAAGATGTGTGTTTTGAAAATAACAATAATTTGGAAAAGGTAATAGAGCTCCCTTTTGAAATGTTTGTTCCTGGACCTGTAACTGGTATTTGCCCCCCCCCCACTTCCCCAGTGTTCACTCTGCACACCCGAGGTGGCTGCACAGGGCCTCTAACCTGCATGTGGATGGCTCTGGAGCCTCCAATCTTGAACAGATCTAACTCAGAGGGGGAGAGAAAGAAAGGAAGAGGGCCTAGGTGCTTTTGTGCTCCTTAGCATTTCCAATTTCCTCTTTCGCTGCTCCTCCTCCTCCCTCCAATACAGGCACAATGAACTAATTCTCCGTGATTGATCACGGCCTGCAGATAACAGGGTGTACTTATTGCTTTCATATTCCCTTGTCTGTCACACAAAGCAATCTAAAATGGTGCCTACAAGAAAAGCTGGCATAAATCTAAAAACTTAAATATCCATGTAGAGATTGTTTATAAAGCTCAGTTTCAAATTACATTTTTTTCCCCTCGTTTTCATAAAAGGGTGGGGGTGGAAATCTGACTACTTCAGTCTTACTCTTTTAGAACCACAGTCAGAAGAATGTGAGTCGTTTGGAAATGAGCACTCGGCCCGCTCCTATCACTCTGGAAGCTCTGAACATTTTCATTGCACGTCCCCGGATCATCAGTTTGTAAGCACATCTTTGTTTTTCCTAAATAGCCGCATTATTTGTCTGATGTTGAAAATGGCATCTGCACTGTATGTAATTTCCATACTCACTTGGCATCATCAACTGCCTTTGATGACACTCAGGACTGTTTCTTTTTTGTCTCCTTCCTCCCTCCAGCTGCAAGACCCAGATGCCAGGTCCCGGGATGCGTTTACTCTGGTGGAGGTACCTGGCTTCCCTCCGCAGTCCCTAAGTTGGTGGCTATTGTGGGACTGCCAGCAAAATAGCACAGGATCACACTAAATGCGGGATTCAGATGTTTTGTGAAAAAGAAAAACCGAGTCTGAAACTGGGAGAAAAACACATTTCTTATGCCTCTAATTATAAGCCAGGCAAGTGGCAGGCTGTGCCTGAGCAAATTGTGGTTCCCCCATTTATCTGCTGCTCATTCATTTTTCCCTCCTTGACAGTTTTTTATCTCCCCAGTCTGCATCTGAAATCAGCAGCTGGGTATGAGGAAGGGGTGGCCTAAGTTAATCAAACCTGGGGTACTGACAGGGTCAGGCCCTATGTAAAATATATGAACAAGGAAAAGGAGAGAAAGAGAGGGAGAGAGGGAGGGAGGGAGAGACACCTACCCACAAAAGTCTGCGTACAATTTTTAGGGTTCTCAGAGATCTAAAAATTCATTTTTTAATGTAAACCTCCTGTTTAAAAAGTCAGCAGTATCCAAATCGTGGAACCATGGTTCTGTCATCTAAAACTATGTATTGGCATTATCTCTATAACAATATTGTACAGGGGGGTGAAATATACCCAAAGGAAGGAAGGAAGGAAGGAAGGAAGGAAGGAAGGAAGGAAGGGAGGGAGGGAGGAAGGAAGGGAGGGAGGGAGGAAGACAGCCTAAAGGAATGGATAAGGTAAAGCAAAGACGAAGGACAGTGACCACCCACAATTACTGTGCCCAGGGAGGCTCTGTGTAGCAGTATTTGTGTCACCTGGGTATTTGGAAAGCCACAATTAGCTTTTCTTTTTTAAACAACCTCTGTAATATGAATGTAGATCAAGCTATAACCTGCCCTCTATTATCCCAGTCTGGCTTACACTGAGTCTAGCTTCAAAGACATTTTGAATGAGACGGAAACTCTCAGAACTATAGCCCAAAGCACCACATACCAGAGAGGGCTGTGTTAGACCAGGAGGTGGAGAGAATCTTAAGCCATAAGGGAACCTTATGGTGTCTAATTATTTTTCCTTCTGAGCAGCTGCTCTGGGCTGAACAGTTGTGCGCAGGGCTGAGTTTGGAAGCTTCCCACGGTCAAGTTAGTCCACCAAGTGCCCATCAGCTGCCCCTTGCTCACTGCCTCAGATACTCCCAATAGTTCAAAGGAGCTTGCTGAAACTTTGTCAGTGAGAGTGTATCTCCCAGGCCGACATTCAGGTTGTCCAGTGCTGTTAGAAGTATGAAGTGGTGTTGCACCTTAATGAAATTTGGTTTCCATAAATTCACCCATGCACAGTATGTGCCACGCCATGAGCGGCTCTGCCCTTTCACTGCGTGGCCCATGTGGACCTGGATTATGCCTCTGTTTACGGGAGGTCCACTCAACTGCAGGCTGATTCTTCTGCCTCCCTCCACAGGCTAACTCCCTGGGCCACCCCAGCTCCTGGAGCTCAAGGCAACCTACAGGCAGTACAGATGTGAACCCTTCTCTACCCTCCATCCTTGAATCTGGAGAATTCAGTGTTGGGAATGTTAGCCAACCAGAGTAAACCAACCTCTGCAGGTTCCTTTGGGAGTTCACACTCAGCCACGACTTCTCCATCTACCTCACCCTCAGTGATTCAATTCTAGGGTTGTTTTGATTCAACATGGGCCCGAAGGGCAGGCTGCTCATACACTTCAGAGCACAGAAAATGCAACACATCTATATTAATGCTGGAGGGAAACATGGATATGGTGAATTTGTTGAAAGAAGGTGCATTCATAGCAAAGGGCATAAATAAGAGCATAAACTCTACAGTAAATCTTTATTTTTATTTTATTTTTTAATATGTATTTTTTATTGATTTCAGAGAGGAAGGAAGAGAGATAGAGAGATAGAAACATCAATGATGAGAGAGAATCATTGATTGGCTGCCTCCTACACACCTTCTACTGGGGGAGATTGAGCCCACAACCAGGCATACGCCCTTGGCTGGAATTGAACCTAGGACCCTTTAGTTCACAGGCCGACGCTCTATCCACTGAGCAAAACCAGCTAGGGCTATTTTCAAATCATAACACTTGAGAATAATTGGATTTTTAGAGGACTTTTCAGAGAAAGTATGACTTTAACCAGAGCTGTGTCAATTTCTGCCCCTCTGGATCACAGCCCTCAGGTCAGATGAAAGACCACTGTCAAGGCCATGCAAAGGCAGGGCAGGGTGACCATGTGCTTTCCAGCCCATATACTACCCTACCCCCTCATCACTGTTCTTCTCTCCAACATCTGGTCTTGGGCTAGATTCCCCTGCTCAGTGCTTTAGCCAGATTGGCCTTCCCTCTGCCCCAATACTGTTTGGTGCTGAGTCAGCTTTAAAGACATCTCAAATGCTTCTCTCTCCTGTGAACACAAAACAAGCTCTTCAGCAGCCCAGAGTCTTCAGCTGTCTCTCTGCTAGGTGAGATGCACCTCAGTCTTGTACCACAGCCTCTCCTGTAAGCTGCATCTTGTACCCCTGAGTGCCCACCTACTCCAGAAGACTTTTCCAATCTGATTTTTATTCACTTGCTTTCTCCCTTCCCCACCATTACTGGTCTTGTCTCTACCATGCATTTTGACACAATCCTTCGCTTCCATGCTGGTATTGAACGAAGATGAGGTCTCTTACAGGGCAATGCCTCTTGCTCTGCTGTGTGGTTCCAGTATAACAAAGCTGGCGCCTGAGCTGCACCCAACATCTGTGGAACAGGCAGCCTGGCGGCCTCAGACAGGCCGAAGAAACCAAATGAATGAGGTGAGAAGGAAGAAGATGGATGACCTCCAGGTAGGCCATTGTTTAATAATTTACTGTTCTATGGAATGAGTTAAAGAAAATTGCATTTATAGTTCTCATGTCAGGAAGACTGTGTGGGTGCTTGGGAGAAATATTTGATTTGCTCCTTTGAGTTGGGGGTGGAACCCCTAAGGGGCCTTCTCTGGCAGCAATAGATGTTGGCCTAGAAACAGAGAGGACCTTTGCTTTGTCGACTGAGTAGGTATGTAAGTTGAGGACTGAACTGAGCTGTCTGGTGAGAAAGGTAGAAGAGATGGAGAAGAAGAAAGGGATTTGGGCAAACAAATTTATCTGGTGACCTTATTTACAGTTTGTTTTGTGGTGTGCAACAGAAATTACTTCTTCTGTTTCCCCTATGAAATCTTCCATAGACTCTTAAAAAATCACAAACACAAATATGATCAGATTTTTTGGGGGTGGAAATAGTATGGCACCAGGTCTGTCTACCAGATACTACACTAGGATCAAGCTCAGGTAAACTAGGGGAACCTTTAAGCCTCAACCATGCCACAGAGGGGATCCAGTTTATCTGCTTCTTGCTTTTGATGCTAATATTCCTGATGACTACAGGGTTTTCAGGGTCTGTCTGTGTTTTCAATTTTTAGTGATTATAATGCAAGAAGTTTCTCCTTTCACCAGCAAATTTTCTCTGCTATAGCTGCTGTTGCTGTGGCAGCTGGCATCGTCTTACAGCCTCAGCACATTTGTGTGTCCTATAGAACGCCATAGTTGGCTCAGTTTGGGGGTGCCTACTCTGGGCTATGCTTTGTGTTCAGTTTTGACCATTTTCCCAAGAAGATGGTTGTCAGATTTCCTACTTCTCCAAGTGACTCTTCACCTTCAGACATATGGTCACAGGGTCACAACCTCACAGATCATACTTTGCTGCCTACCTTGTTACATGCCCACATGTTATCCATTCATTTGATTTTAATTTTTTGTTTGTTTTTAAATTTATCTTTATTGTTGAAAGTATTACAGATGTCCCCATTTTTTTTTCCAGTGGACCCCCTCCACCACCACCACCACCCCAGCCCTTCACCACACCACTGTCTGTTGATTGAGCATTTTCTTTGTGCCTGGCACTGTTTTAATTCCTGCTTCCATGGGGCTTATAATCTAATGAGAGAAAAAGACTACCAACAAATAAACAGATAATGTATGCTGAACAGATTCACTCCCCACCCTTTTCCACCTTGCCCTGTGCCCCAGGAGGCTGACCTCTACCACTGCATCACCTGGGCTTCCTTCACCTCTGGCTTCTGGCTGGGTTTGGCCAATGTGGAGCACCAGCAAGAGATGGGAGGTGAGAACAAGAAAGAAGGTATTCATTCCCTGGCCCTCCCTCTACCAGGTGGTCACTTGGCAATAGCTATGCTTCTCTACCTAAGGCCACATCTCCTGATGGAAGGCCTCTCCGCCATGGCGACAGCTTTCTCTGGGTTCCAGTATCAACTTTCTTCCCTTGTCCCTTCAGAGTCACAAGCTTTTCTTAAATTAGCTTCTGACTATGGCTAAACCTAAATGTTTAACCATCCTGGTTGGTTCTCTTAACTCTGCCCACATCCTTGAAAATAGTTCTGTCATTAAATTAATCCCAATAAATATGTCATCTGTTTCCTACAGGATCCGGTTCCCTACAAATGTGTATATATATATATACACAATGAGAGGGAAGGAGGGAAGGAGGACTAATTATATAGAGTGGGTGGTAGCAGGGAAGACAACTCTTTTTAAAAATGGTATTTGAGCAGAGACACAGAGGAAGTAGAGAGTAAGACATGTGGACATTAAGGGAAGGGCACTCCTGTCAGAGGAAATAGCAAATGCAAAGGCCTGAAGAGGGGGTTTTCTTAGAGTGTTTAAAGGTCTACAAGAAGTCCAGGTTGCCTAGAGTGGCATGAGGAAGAGGACAGGGACAGGAAATGAGATCAGAGATGTCACAGAGGGCCAGATTAGTTAGGACATTTGTTAAGAACTAAATGTTTGTGTCCCCTCTAAATTCACATGTTGAAATCCTAACCCTCAATGTGACAGTATGAGGAGGTAGGGCCTTTAGTATGGGATTTATGCCCTCATAAGAGAGATCCCCAAAAGCTCTCTTGCCCCTTCAGCCATTTGAGGAGAACTCAGCAGTCTGCAACCTGGGAGAGAGCCCCCAACCATCCTAGCACCCTGATCTCAAACATCCAGCCTCCAGAACTGTGGGAAATAAATGTCTGTTATTTATCAACCACCCAGACTATGGTACTTTGGGGTAGCAGCCCAGATGGACCAAGACAGCCTTACAGACCATGATAGGACTTTAGAGTGTATTCTGAAAGAAATGGGAAGCTATTGGAGAGCTTGAGCAGAAAAAAATAACATGATCTGACTTTATTTTTAAGAGGATCACTCTGATTGTTATACGGAGAATACACTGTGGAGGGGTAAATGTGAAAGCAGAGAAAACCATCGTTGGGCAGTTCTGATTATCTAAGATGATAACAGCTTGGACTAAAATATGAAGGCAGTGAGATGTCAGAAGTTGTTTTTTTTTGTAAATGTTAATTTGAGATACTTATCCAATATTCAAGGGGAGATGAAAAGTAGGCAATGGATTTTCAGCTTCGGAATTTGTAGAAGTGCACAGGACTAGAGTTATAAATTAGGGAATTACCAGTCTATTCATGGCATGTAAACCATCTTGAGTAGTTTCATCCATGGACCTGGATGAAACCATCTTGAGTGAGGTTAGTGCAGTGGAAGAGGTCCAAGGGCTGAGCCCAAGGCCTACCACGATTTAGAGTTCAGAGGACCCAACAAACGTGACTGAATGGAGTGGGAGAAGGTTCAGAGAGTGGCCCCAATGCTTAAGTGAATAAAGTGTTTCCAAAAAGAGGGTGTACTCAATTGTGCTAACATCAAACCGAGATTTGATCATTAGATTTAGCAGCATAGAGCTCATTGGTGACCTTGAAGAGAGCTGTTTTGGTAGGTGGCAGGTAAAGCTTGGTTTAAATGGGTTCAAGAGAGGGAATGGGAGGAAAGAAAATGGAGTCAAAGATAAAATAGAAATCTTTTGAATATTTTGCTATAAGAAGCAGAAAACTGAGGAGGGGACAGGGGCCAAGGAAGGCTTTGTTTTATTTTGATTTGCAGACTAATGGGAATGATTCATAGAGAGGGAGGAGGAGGGGCTAAGAATGTGAGAAAGAGAAAGAAGCCAATCATGAGGGAGAGAGGAGTTGGTCTCAGATAAGAGCACGGCCAGTTCATTCTGGGTTACAAGACGGATACAGATAGACACGATGAGTAGTTAAGGTGGTGGAGGCTGTTGAAGTTCTCTTCCAAATGCTCCCATTTTGTCAATTAGAAATAAAAGTCAAGGATGCTTTAGGAGAGAGAAAATATAAAATGGACATCTAAGAAAACAAAGAGTAAGTGGACCAGAAACAGGTTAACATTAAGTGTCCCCTTGAGGTTTGTGGTCACACTGACCAGAGAACTTTCACTGACAATACACCTTTCTAGTCTGACCAATCCTCATATAAGAATACTCTGTTTGCTCTGTGTCATAAGGCTCTATGTCCCATCTACGGTATGCCCTGACGCTTGGGAAGCACTCATCACTCTTGGCAATTGTTTGTTTGTTTGTTTGTTTGTTTGTTTATTGATCCTCACCCAAGGATATTTTTTCTCATTGATTGAGAGAGAGAGCCAGAGACATCAATGTGTGAAAGACACGTCAAGTGATTGTCTCCCGCACATCCCCAACTGGGGCCAGGGATCGAACCTGCAACCCTTCAGTGCATGGGCCAATGCTCTATCCACTGAGACACACTGACTAGGGCATCTCTTGGCATATTGAGTGACCATTTTCCTACCACCTTTGGAAAGGATACCTTTCAGATGCCACTGGGAAAACTGTCTTCCTGAAGACAATAGAGCCTTCTCAATTCTTTCTACTAGTATTTCTCTCATTCAAACTCTTATCTGGGGACAGGGATTAATGCTGTAACTCTGCTTTCACTCCCCTAGGTCAGTGGTCGGCAAACCGTGGCTCGCGAGCCACATGCGGCTCTTTGGCCCCTTGAGTGTGGCTCTTCCACAAAATACCACGTGTGGGCGCGCACATACAGTGTGATTGAAACTTCGTGGCCCATGCGCAGAAGTCGGTTTTCGGCCTGGGCGAGTCTATTTTGAAGAAGTGGCGTTAGAAGAAGTGGGGGGTGTGGGTCGGTCGGTTGGTTGGTCCGGGCGATGGGAGACATGGCGCAGGTGGGCCGCGGGATACGCAGCGTGGGGGGAGGCACGCGCGATTCAAGCACGAGTTGAGTGAGCCAGTCAGTCAGCAGTCTCATTGTGCAGTGGTTAGTGCTAGTTGCGTCCACAAATCATGCGTGGATGACAAAAGTACCTACTCGAAGCATAAAGGTACCTGTATTTTTCCAACCAGCTGCAAATCCTACATTTTCAAGCTACAAAGACTAATAGGGATCCTGCCTGCACTCCAAGGATGGATAATCTGGTTGGGGAGCAGTGATTTGTACACAAGTACCTATGGATAATAGCTAAGTCCACTTGACCATGAGCACTTTCAGGGCTGGGGCTGCAGATAACTAGAATAGGGGTATGTGATTCAGATAGGTTGTTAGAGAGGATCAGGAATGCAAAAGATCAGTAAAGGCTTGAACACATCAGGGGAAGCAGTCTACAGGGGCAATAGGACTTAAGCACAGTCATTAGGCATGCAAACCACCTTGTGGGCTTTCCAGTGTGTGCACACTGGAATACGTTAATGATCTCAATTTCCCTCAGTGCTGAAGCTCTGCTCTATGCCTTTGAACCGACACACCCTGTCAAAATATGTGGAAGTTGAGTATCCTGAGCCCAGACCTCCCATGGAGAATCTAAAGGGAAGAAAGAAAGAAGTACTCACATGTTGGCTGCCACCACCTAACTCCCTTGCAGCCAGCTGGATGTAGGAGACTTTGCCAGTAATTCTCGGCTCATTTTCTTTTCAAGATGTCTTTATCCTGGATGTCTGAACTGGTTTGCCCATATTTGGGGGTAGGGAGACATCAATGGAGAGATACATTCCCCGGATGGCCTCCTTCCAGTTCCTGAGATTCTGGGATGTGTACATTATCTCTATTCTCGATGGCTACAGTTGCAGCAGCAATTAGCTTATTTTGACTATTTAAATTAATAAGCTGGAAGGGTGCAGCTTGTCTCAGATTGTGGCTGAGTGACAGATCTATGCCTTGGCCAGATGCCGAGGTGCCACGGGAAACACCATGTATTCTTGCTGACCTCGGATGGAAAGACAAGTGCCACAAACCACTTGATATTTAGGTTGTACTGGCCATTCACTAAACCTTCCCATGCTTCACAGTGATAAGAAACTCACCTAACAACGGTCATTCCAAAGATCCTAACCAAGGCTAGTTCACTTTGTAACTTCAAAGAGTTAGCAGAACCTGCACTATGGCAAGCAATAAAATATTGGTGCAGAGTGCCCTGGAGTAAGCATTAGAGATTACTGAAATATGTTTAGGGATATCATAGGGAATAAAATGATTACCTAAGAAAAGAAGATACATGTGAATAAAATTAATGTAGTTTGGGCTCAAAGGACAAACTGTAAGAAGATCTCAAATCAGCAACCTCAAAGAGCAACAGAAAAGACAAAAATAAATTTAAGTTAAACAAATTTGAGGGACTTATTTCCTGACTAACGTCCAAAGTTGATTGTCCTTTGTCATGAGTAGACGAATAACCACCACCCTCCCCCACCCCCGCCTTTGCCCAGCATCATGCTTTCTAACCGGTATTCTCAGGCTGATATCTAGTGATGGCTAGAGCTGGCTACACATGTTTAGTAAAGAACAAGCAAGAATTTTGCTTTTGGCAACCCAGGGAGAAACTTTCTCACTAGACAAGCCTGTGTCAGGATGGGAGGAAGAGGGTGGTTTTTTTAGACAAGGAGAGATCTGTTCTAGTTTAGAGGAAGATAGACACCACTAGCCTTAAAGCTCCGGGTTTGGTCAGGAATGACGTACTTGCTTAGGCAGGGCTGGGAGGCAGAAATGGGAGCAGGTGGGGTGTCTTTGGATGAGCTGGGAGTTAGGTCGGTGGGAGCTCTGCAGAAGGCTCTGCCTGGTCTGGTAGTGGAACAAGGACAGGACTGAATGGAGAAAATCATTTCTGAGCTAGAGGGAAGAGCTAAGTTCTCCAGAGTGTTTGCCATTCATACACTCACTTGGCACCTCAGTTCTCTGCTGTTATTTACATTCTTTATTGTCAATATCTCCCCAACTAGATGATCATATGCTTGAGGGCAAGTTTTTATGTTAAGCCTTTAATAGGTTTATGAGATAAGTACTATTTGTTGGCTCTATTTTGCATAGGAGGAAACTGAGGCAGAGAGAGATGAGTAAGCAACTTATCCAGGATGACACAGGTAGGGAGTGGCTCCTTACATTTTTATTAAATAAAAGAGTGAATCAATGAAGAGCAATGTGCGCATTTTCAAAAATACCCTTTTCTACTTCCTCAAGCACGTTTAAGATGCCATTTGGAATTCATAATTAAAGTATTGGAAAAAAACTATTTGAAGGGAGCAACTCAAAGTGAGTGCATTGAGATAGCAAAAACAGTCAAAAGGTGATCTTTAATCAGTTCATTTGACTGTAAAATGCAAAACAGTGAAGCCTGTTATTGGAGGCAAGAGATAAAAGACAACTCGAAGTCAAAGATAACAGATTTCAGCAGTCACAATTTCTCTCTGGAAATCACAGCTGTTTTTGTATATGCCAACCAACTGGAACTCATCAAATGACTTATTGAAAGCCCACAAGGTCCTGGCAGGGCATATAGGAACCTGAGAAGACATGGCTGTCTCTTTCAGGGCCTTACATTTAAAAAAGGATTTGCCATGAGAATTCAAAAGAAAACTGACCTGGTGAGGATGAAAGGACAAGCTTTAGAGCATATTTTCCACCAGGGAGTACAGCCCCCTCCCACTCTATACAATAAGGAGGAAACAAGGAATTCAAAAAGTGTATATGCACTGAAAGACTACTATTTTGTAAATATTTATAATTAAAGGTGCATCAGTGTTGACAATGGTTGTTCAGTCAATCAACAAGCATTTGAGAAGACCTACTATGTGCTGGGCTCAATGCTAGTTACAGGTTTGTCAGCATAGAAAGCTGTCCCTAGAGTCTGTGCAACTTAAAGAAACTCCTCCACAGAAACCAACAAGCTAGAGTTGCATGTTGACTCAAGTCAGCATCAGCTAGAGAGCCAGCTGGTCTAAAAAGTCATCTGATCAACACTTATCCAATCAACAAATTGCCTCCTTGCTTTTCCTTCTGGCCACCAAAGCAACAGAGGTAGGACTGGAGCTGTCTAGCAAGTGCCCTCACCTTTGGTGACATTTTTCTCATCTCCCTGACTTGACTGTTTTGCTTCCTCCACACTTCTACCCACTGCTGTCCCTAGTGTTGACACTTATACTGATCAAGGCTGCCTTTGAAGTTTCATTTTTACTAGGTTTCATATATTTGCTACGTCACTGGGGAGTGGGTGCAAACATCTTACCCTCAGAATGAGGCCCTGCAAGTAGTTGCTATGAAATGGGCTGGCTGAGATGAAACTGGTCAGGCTGAAATGGAAATCCCCAAAGAGAAAAATGCAAAACACTCTACTGTTTCTGTCAGGAATGGAAAGATCTGTGGAACCAAAGTGGGAGTGGGGCGTGGATATAGTGCAAAATCAGTTATATGGCAAGAGATAATGAGCTGGGGGCTATGGCTTTCTAGATGAAAGTCTTCAAACATGCAGAATAGTAGAGAAAGAAACCTAATAGTACCCAGACTAAACAAATGTTAACATTATGCCTTTTTGCTTCAACTCATTTGTCTTAAGAATAAGATTTTACAGATCTAATCGAAGCCCCCTTCTGATCTTATTTTCTCCCACCCCATGTGCAGATAATTTTCAAAAAGAATGAGATAGTGTTGCTCGGTGGTTAGAGTGTCGGCCCTTGCACCGAAGAGTTGTAGGTTCAATTCCTGGTCAAGGGCACATATCTGGTCCCACTCAGGGCCCATGCAGGAGGTAACCAATCAATGTTTCCCTCTCTCCCACTCCTTCCCTTCCACTTTCTCTAAAAATCAATGGAAAAAAAATATCTTTGGGTGAGAAATAAAACAACAACAAAAAGAATGACAGCTACTGAGTCATCATATTGGGATTATTTTCTGTAGTCTTTCACTTGTTTTTGCTTCATATTAAACATCATAAAGTTTTGTTAACTGCCAGTCTATTAAATATGTGGGTAAGATAAAGCAAACTAGACCTGGTTCATGTGACATTTCTTAGAGATCACTCATTTTACAGCCTAAAAGACATGGAAACTTAGCATGTCTTCTAAGTATTCCCCATTAGGCCCTGGAAGAGAATCTTTCCCTCTGGGCCCCATTCTGAAATTCACCTACTTCAACATACATTTTTCACATGTAGCCTGTGTAGCTGGATAGCACCTCCTCTTAAGGACATTTCTCTGTGTATGTGATATAAACCAACAGGAATTAGTCTCAGCACTTACTGTATATCAACTCATTTAATCTTCACAACAACCTGTTGAGGTAGATACAGTGATTATCCCCATTTTACTGAAGAGAAAACTCATTTACAAAATGTACTGGCCTTTGTGTGCTTCTGTGAAGGACTAGTATGGCTGTCAGAAGCTCTTGTGGGCACAGTAAACTGTGGCCCTGGTCCAGTTTATGTCATTGCTGTGTAGTTACTGGGTCTATAATAGCCTAAAGTGTCGATCCATCTAGTCATTGTGCCAGTGCCCAGTCATAGTGCTACTCCCTTGACTTTCTTCAAATACAGAGTTTCCATTTCTTCATAGAGAATTCACTAGAAGATGAACGAATGTCTCATGGGACCCAGGGGCCCATTTTGCACACAGGAGTGTGTTAGCCATCCCTCTTCTTGAGCATAAGGAAGGACTGGGACTCCAGGGAGGGTAAGTCAGAGACGCTCAGCATAGCAGCAGGAGACCGCCACAAACAGATGCAGGGGGAGCGGGAAAGAGGGCGCCCCTTCAGCCACAGTGCCGCTCTGCCCTCTTCCTTTCATTCCACCTGCTGACCATTTTTTTTTTATCCCTCCTGGCCTGGCCAGACTGTAGTCATTACTCAAGACCCAGCTTAATCCTGCTGGGCTCCTGTGCAGCGCTCCTGGCCCACTGCACCCACAGTGGCTCCTCACCATACTGATCCTTAATGTTGTGAAATTGGTTCCTCTTCTATCTTGTGTAATTGTTCTCTCTCTCTCTCTCTCTCTCTCTCTCTCTCTCTCTCTTTCTCCAAGGAACTTCCAAAGGGCAAGAAAAATATCTTCTATATACCACTGACAAACACTACAAAAATCATTGTGGTGCTAGTTATAGTTATTTTCTGTTTTAATGATATGAAGGGAAGCATGTGGAAGAGACTAGGAAGAGAAAGGGGGGTTATTATCATGCAACCCTACCCAATCCAATCCTAAGAGATAGATGGTGTTGCTTGGGCATTATACAACTACACAGAAACCCTCCAGCCATGAAAGGGGCAACATTCCCTCCATCACTCCTAGCAAAAAATAATATGAACATCTAAGGGATTTTCAAATGCCTTCCTTCTCTGGTTTATAGGAGGCTCAGTGGGATCTGTTATTAGATTGTATCTTATAAGAGAAATTAAACACAAGATAAAGAGTTAAGAACATGGACTCTGGAAACAGATTGCCTGGGATCAAATCCCAGCTCTACCATTTACTAGTTGAGTGACCTTCAGTGAGCTACTTAACCCTCTATGCCTCTGTTTCTTAATCTGGAAAACCAGGGTGATGATACTAGCGCCTATCCCATAAGGTTGTTATGAGGTGTTGATATTCATAAAGTACCTAGGACAGTACCTCATACAAAGTGGCACCATACAGGTGTTTGCTACCATTTTTTGTGTCCTACTCTCTCTCCTAACATTTTCTTTCTACTAAAAAATAGTTTTCAAAGACCCCAAACAGCTGCAGCAATCCTGGGAAAGAAGAACAATGTTGGAGGGATCACAATACCAGATATCAAGCTATATTACCAAGCCACAGTTCTCAAAACTGCCTGGTACTGGCACAAGAACAGACATATAGACCAATGGAACAGAAGAGAGAACCCAGAAATAGACCCAAGCCATTATGCTCAATTAATATTTGACAAAGGAGGCAAGAGCATACAATGGAGTCAAGACAGTCTCTTCAATAAATGGTGTTGGGAAAATTGAACAGATACATGCAAAGAAAATGAAACTAGACCACCAACTTAAACCATACACAAAAATAAACTCAAAAGGGATGGAAAGCCATAAAAATCTTAGAAGAATCCATAGGCAGCAAAATAGCAGACTTATGTTGTAGCAATATCTTTATTGATACAGCTCCTAGGGCAATGGAAACTAAGGAGAAAATAAACAAATGGGACTACATCAAAATAAAAAGCTTCTACACAGCAAAAGAAACCATCAACAAAACAACAAGAAAGCCCACTGCATGGGAGAACATATTTGCAAATGTTATCTCCAATAAGGGTTTAATCTCCAACATTTACAGGGAACTCATACAACTTAACAAAAGGAAGATAAATAATCCAATCAAAAAATGGGCAAAAGACCTAAAGAGACAGTTGTCGAAATAGGACATACAGAAGGCCAAGAGACATATGAAAACATGCTCAAAGTCACTAATCATCTGAAAGATGCAAATCAAAACAGCAATGAGGTACCATCTCACACCTGTCAGAATGGCTATCATCAACAAATCAACAAACAACAAGTGCTGGAGAGGATGTGGAGAAAATGGAACCCTCATGCACTGCTGGTGGGAATGCAGACTGGTGCAGCCACTGTGGAAAACAATATGGAGGTTTCTCAAAAAATTAAAAATGGAACTTTTATTTGACCCAGTGATCCCACTTCCAGGAATATATCCCAAGAAACCAGAAACACCAATCAGAAAGGATATATGCACCCCTATTAGCTTAGATTTGGATGCAGCCTAAGTGCCCATCAGCAGATGAGTGGATTAAAAAACTGTGGTACATCTACACAATGGAATGCTACATGTAGGAATTCTTACCATTTGCAACAGCATGGATGAACCTGGAGAACATTATGCTAAGCAAAATAAGCCAGTCAGAGAAAGATAAATATCACATCATCTCACTCATTTATGGAATATAATGAACTGATGAACAAAAATAGAACCAGAGACATAGAAGCCTTGAACAGACTGTCCAACCAATGAGGGAAGACAGGGGGTGAGGGGATAAGAGATCAACCAAAGGATGTGTATGCACGCATATGAGCATAACCAATGGACACAGACAGTAGGGGGGTGAGGGCATGTGCTGGGGAATTGGAGCGGCCGGGGAGAGGTCAATGGGGGGAAAGTAGACTCATGTAATACTTTAAACAATAAAGAATTTAAATTTAATAAAATAATATTCCATAATAAAAAAATAAAAGAAAAAGCAATTACTGAAAATGTTTTTGAAGTTTTTGATTCCTTTCAAATCATTTTCAGAGTTTTAAAAAAAATTACAAACAGCCTTAGCCTTCTTCAGAAGACTCAATAAAATCATGGCATGTTAGAGCTGTAAGCAACCATCCTAAAGATAATTTTAGGACCGTGGCCATGGATTAGGAGCTCTGGCCCAGAGAGGTGATGAAAGTAGCTCAAGATCAGTCCTCCATGTCCTCTCCCATCACTGGTCACCTGTCTGGACCAGAGTTCTTCCATTTGCACTCAATTCACAAGCTACTATATTTCTTCTCAGACTGCAAATGTGGATAAATGTGAGAACTGATATACATGTGCCCAAAGGAAGAGAAGTTATACCTCTGTGTGTATGTGAGATTAGTAAGAAAAACATAAAAGGGCAATATGGTTGAGAAATATTTTTTATCATAATTTTATTTTATCAGTGACTTTTACTATTTCGTCCATTTTTTAAAATAATTTCTAGCCGAACTGGTTTGGCTCAGTGGATAGAGCGTCG
>NW_005356244.1:309640-342653 GCF_000412655.1 Myotis brandtii
TCCCCAGTAGGGAGTGTGCAGGAGGCAGCTGATCGATGTTTCTCTCATCGATGTTTCTAACTCTCTGTCCCTCTCCCTTCCTCTCTGTAAAAAATCAATAAAATATATTTTAAAAAAATAAATAAAAAATAAAATAAAATAATTTTTAAAAACTATCTAGTCAAAACACAATTTTGTTCAGTCCTAAAGGGCTTTGGCTACTCAAACATCAAACTCACCAGAAGGCACACACTGAGTGTTCGCATCAGGTGGGTTACCGGAAGAACCCCTGGAGCAGGCTTGTATTAGTCAACCTGATATATATGGTTATAATGTATGTCTATGGAAAGCCCCATTCATGACAACGACTCAAATAGAGCAAAACCCTCACAGATGCCTGGGTGCAAATTCTGTTCTCAAGCAGATCTCCACTGTCCCTCTTGATGCTACTGAACACCCCGCCTCCCAGTGGAAACTAGCCAGGACCCCGTGTGGACAGCTCAGAAATGGCTTTGAACAGGTGCTTCCGCAGTCTCTTTTCAATTCCATTTCCTTGGACGTTGTAAAGGGCTGTCAGATACCAGCATTAGAGACGCAATGCAAATACCAATCGAACATGTCTCCTATTGCCCTGATGTGACTTTCCTCGGTAGGTATGGAAGCCACCCACGTCAAAAGAATGTGGGGAGGGAGATTGTTATGGATGAAGTTCTTTCCTCGGATGGAGAGGGTGACTCTCTAAAATTCCTGTTATATTCCTGCCCACGGAGCATCCTCGGGCTTCTGGAAACAGGGGAGAAAAGTGGAGATCATCCCTCCAAGGCACCTCAGATTCCTCATATCTTTTCCTCATGATTATTTCCCAAGTACAAATGCAGATTGCTTTTGACATCTTAATTCCCTAATTTTTGTCTCCTACTAATTAACTTTATTATTTCAGTGCTCATTAGCACCTCTACTAGAGAACACAGAAAAGGAAATGAAACTCACCTATAATTAGACGATACTGAGAAAGTATTTGTTTGATCAATACTGGAGGAGGAAGAACCATAAAACAAAGTGACTTTAGACATCATGACTTATAGTGGTTAAGATGCCTTAAGATGTGACTGGGGCTGGAGACAAAACATGACTTTGCTTAAGAGCGAAACTTGACTTTAACAACTAAAGACATGTGATTACTTCATATAATAATAAGTCCACGGGTAAGCAGTTCCAAAGTCGGTATAATGGCCCAGCAGGGTGACCAAGGACGCAAGCTTTTCCTGTCTCCAGGCCCCACCATCCAAGAGTGTTGGCTTTTCATCGTCATGCTTGTTCACACATGGAGGCAAGCTGGTCCTCACAATTCCAGGCATCTCTTCCCCTCCTACTGCTTTCGAGACAGGAAGCAGAAGGCAGGGAACAGACTTGCTTCCCATGTCTCCACACCTTATCTAGGAAGATAGCCCTTCTCTGAAAGCCTCCAGCAGACTGCTCCTTAGGCCACAGCGGCCAGGCCTAGCCACAAGGGGTATTTCATTTTCCAGTTTCTATTCGATAATGAGAAGTAGGCAGGGAAGGAGGGGGTTGTAATGACTACAGGGTTAGTATCTGGCACAGGTGAAAACTGTCCTATTTGTCAAATAAGAGGACTGAGGCCAAGAGAATTTAAGAAAGTTACATTCAATGTGTGTTGGGCACCCAGTGTATGTTGAACCCACAAGCTAGTTGGTGACAAAATGAAAGCTAAGAGCTGGGTCAGGCTGACCTGCAGCTCTATGCCTTTGTGTGAGATCACAACACAGTCTGTTTAGTATCAGAAGAGAGGAGGGTGCATAGTGAGGAGAAAAACAAACAAATTTTCTGCATTAGATGAAATTATTTTTTTAAAAAGGGGGGAGTGTTATTTGATTCTTCTTGAATAACAGACACAAACACCTTTCTAGTACATACTGAAAGGAGTTCAAGTAGAATTAGGGTGAGGGTGGAAAAAGGAGGAATCCTGGAGCTAGCTGAAACAAACCAAGAATATGTTTTGCAGGAAACAGGATGAGTTTGTTTTTTGTGTTTTTTTTGCTTTTTTTTTGGAAGTGAAAGAGAACAATGTTGCAAAAAGACCAGGAACCAATCAGAGAGCAGCTCGGATAGACAAAGAGCAGGCATTGAGCAGATATAAGAGGAAGAGCAGAATGCTTGGGGGCAAACATTTGCGTCTCTCTCCTGATCTGGGAGCCTGTGTTTGTTTGTAAAAGACTCTTGCCTTGTTTGAACACCTCTGTCCGCAGCTTCATTCTTCTATTCTGTGAGACAAGACCCTAGGAAGAATATCTGCTCGCCAGTTCCAGTATCAATACTAGCATTGGTAAAAAGATGCATCAGGGAGGAAATTTGAAACTACTGGCTACTACTTAGTAGGTAATATGTTGGGAATCTATGATCCCTGCATAGTACCAACCATTGTCAACCCTGAGACACTCTTCATGTTTGGGGAAATTAGATATGAATTTCTTCTATATCAAGTACCCACAAAGAATGGAGACTCTACCATCCAAATTTGTTATTTAAAAAATGAAAATATAAAAACACTTTACTGTTTTGGAAACTTTTTCTCATCCCTGATTTCGTGAATGAAGGAGCTGAAGCTAAATAAATTTCAATGACTTACGTTAAGTCTCAGTGAGACTCAGTGACACAGTGCAGATCAGTGATCAATGAACTTTTTATATGATCTCAGGCAATAGAGCTTATACATACATTTAAGTAGAGTATATACTTTATTTTTCCAAAGCATGCCAGCTCAGTCTGATTTCCCAGACAACTCGAGGGCTCGGAGTGTCCTCAGCTACTCCAAGGAAAGAGCGGGGATGGTGTCAAGAGTCTGGGAGCAAAGGCAGGGCCATTGTTAACCTGAATCACCTTTGGAATTCATCTAAAGTCTAGACCCTTTCCTAAATGACCTAGAAAACTGTAACTATGGTCCTATTCACTATGGTCCTACAAATAACTTCACATGGAAATTTCTAATGACAACTGTAAGTTGTTTCGTTTGTAGCTTACATATGGAAATAAGAGTTTCAAAATTATACTCTGGTATGAATATTAACAACCCCGAATTATCAAGACAAGCTTTGTCCTAAGTAAATGGTTACAATACACCTGTGCACCGAGGGCATTGCCACAGGTCCCGTGGGCTCGGAGTGTCCTCAGCTACCCCAAGGAAAGAGCGGGGATGGTGTCAAGAGTCTGGGAGCTGAAGAGAGGCAAGTCCAGGCTAGACCAGACGTGGTCTTGCAGGAGCAAATGGGTCTCTACTTCTTCTCAGGCCCCAGGCGGTTCCCAAGATATCTTGTGTGACTAGAAGCAACTGTGGTAGTAAAGATATTAAGGGATGACCTTCTACTCTGTGGAAAGTTTGCTCCCACCTTGAGCAGCACTTGGAGGGCAGAGAGACTTCACTCTCTTCACCCTGTTCCTTAGCGAAGACCTTGTCCTGGTCTAGGACATCGTGCTCAGTCCTTTGGAGAAAGACAGAGGTCTCTTTGTTATAGGCAGGGAAGTCCACATTAGCTTTAGTGCGGAGGCTCATTTTTGCTAACTATGTTACTGTGTAATTCTGTGCACATGAAGAAGCCCAGGAAAATATGAATTTGTAGCCATGTTGGTGCCCTATTGTCTACACATAGTTTTTGTTCCCTAATTCATTTGCTGTAGAGAGAGAGTAAATACTGGAGTCAGAAGGGAATCTAGAGATGGTCTGCTCAGACTCCATCCTTTGACAGAACAGAAAAGACACCCTAAGAAAGCAGCCAAGCCAGAACTATAATCCAGAGCTCCTAATGCCCAGTCTGACCTTCTTTGTTATATAAGAAATGAAGTGCTGCTTTCTCTTCTGTGGCTCCATTTTGGATCACCCATCATGGGAGACATGTCCCCTCCTGGAATCCAGAATGTATCTTACTGTGAAGAAGTTGTTTTATAAATAGAAATTGTTAAAGATTAAATCATACTATACTTAGGTACATTGTGGTATCTTGTGGGCTTACTAGGAAACCTAGTTATTACAGTTTCTATGAAAAAAAAATGTATTTAGGGTTCCAAATAACCAACTTGCACATGCAGTTTTGGAATAAAGATGGTTCATAAATAGCCTAAAACTAGAAACCCTGTAGTACAGTTCCTGGAAATTCTCGTGTTGTCTCCATACCCCATGACATGAGATCGCAGCAGATGTTGGTAGGGAGTTCCCCAGGCAGTTCCTCGGGGTCTTTCCTACCTATACTCGTCCAGAATGGCTGCACCTCCAGCAGCTGAGACACATCCTTCCTGAAGATGCATGTGTGTCTCCATGTCTATCGCGGAGATTCCACTGAGGTAGACCCTGCTGGTGTGGGAGACATGGAGGTGCACCAGGTCCCCTGTCAGGGAGGGACTCGATGCCCAGCTCCTTTAGGGCCAGCCTTAACTAGAGAGACACTCTGCCCAAAGTTGTGCCTTCCTGGCATAGTCTGCATCGAGTGACTGAGCTAATATGTCTAGGATCGAGCAACAGTTCTATTGGGCCTGCATTACAGTTCAACATCTTCTTTTGCCCAATTCTGCTACCTCCCTCTTCCTTTGACAGGTGTTTGTTTTATAAAAGACTTATTTTTTAGACTAGGTTTTGATGTACAGGAAATTTGAGAAAATAGTACAGAAATTTCCCATATACCCAAACCCAGTTTCCCCTATTACTAACATCTTACATTAGTGACATACACTTGTTACAATTAATGAATCAATACTGATATGCTACTATTAACTAAAGTCTGTAGTTTATTTAAATTTCCTTCGTTTTTACCTAATATCCATTGTCTGTTCCAGGATCACGTCTAGAATACCACATTATATATAGATGTTATATCTCTTTAGGCTTTCCTCCTTTCACAGTTTTTAATCCTAATAAATAGCTTACCCCAAATTCTATTTTATCATCAGCTTCCAAAGAAACTAATCTATGATAACTGGTTGCCTACCTAACAGCCAGTCTCCCTTCTTGCTAACAGCATCCCAGTTTCTTATGGGCAGCAATGGGCCCAGCCTTAGGACATGAATCCCAATGGATCTAATCCAATAGGGGAATCTCAATCTAGTTTATGAGTGACTGACCCAGGCATGGGCATGTGCCCTGGTCTTAATCAACAGAACACAAGGCGACACCTGCCAGGGGCTTTCTGGAAAGATTTTTCTCCCTATAAAAAAAATTATCGGAAGGGTTCAAGGAGAAAGGCTTTTTTCACCCACTTCTCTCCCCATCTGCTGAAGGCATGACCTGTGATGCCTAAAACTACAGCACCTCAGGCTCCGAGGCAACGAGGCAACGAAGCAATGCAGAGGACAAAGGCGCCTGGGTGTTTAAGGCACCATTTAGCTGCAGAACCAGCCCTGGAACTGAGATTCTTCTCACATAAATAATAAACGTCCTTAGGTTTAAGACACTGGCAGGTGAGTTCTCTGTTCCTGGCAGCTGAAAGCATTTCTAACATATACTCCCTCAGCCTGGGACAAGAAAGGGGTTTCTATGAGGATTAATATGGCTAACAGGGAGGTAGAGTCTTATAAAACTTTAATAGCAAGCCCAGGCCGCCCAGAGCCTGAATTGACCAGTAGTTCTAAATTAAGGTGGAAATTCTCACCTGTAATTTTAGAGTCTTCTGTCCAGTGCTTGACTCTTTTTAAAAAATATTTTTTTTATTGATATCAGAGAGAAAGAGAGATATAAACATCAATGACAAGAGAGAATCATTGATCGGCTGCCTCTTGCACACCCCACCCTGGGGATTGAGCCCACAACCCAGGCATGTGCCCTGACCGGGAATCGAACTGCAACTTCTGGTTCATAGGTCGACACTCAACCACTGAGCCACACCAGCCAGGCCAGTGCCGGACTCTTCATGTCTTTTCTCTGCCTCATATCTTGTGCTTCCTCACAAATACAGTTTACTTAAGGCATCTTAAGTCTTTCTTAATTTAATGATCTTTTAACTTCAGCTTCCACTAGAAATTCTCAATATACCTCTGTTGAAATCCTTCAGGGAGAGACTATAATTGACTCAGCACATTTTTTTCTGCCAGGCCATACCACAGGTCACTGGCTAGACTACAGATTGTCTTTGGCACAATTATCCTGTCTTGGTTCAATCAACTGTGTTTGAAGGAAAAGGTCACATGGTATAAAACTGAGCCTTTCAGAGCTGCCCCTTCAACAGGATTGTGCAAAGGTTGGGCAGGCACAGTGACACATAGAGTCTAGCACAACAGCAGGTGGGAGCAGAAGGGTACAGGTGTCAATACACTACGTGCTTATCGCTCATCTCTGTCCTGCCCCCACCAATTAGCCTGGTTCTAAGACTTTCTGTCTGTTTGTTATTACTGGATACATATCTGTCTCGTGCAAATAAAATACAAGTTGTCTCCAAATAAACTGGAGAGAGAGAGAGAGAGAGAAGAAAAGAGAAAAAGAGAGAAGAGCTAGAGAAACAGAGAAAGAACAAGAGAAGGAAGGTAGGGAGGAAGAAAGGAAGGAAGAGGAGAGAGAGAGAGAGAGAGAGAGAGAGAGAGAGAGAGAATTGTCTTTGACAGGCACAGACAGGTGTTGATGACAAAGACTTGGCACATTAGCAAGCAAGGAAAACAGAAAGCAAAGCCATGGAGGAGTGAGGTCCAAGTCCGCTCCCAACTCAGCCCAGAACCAATAGGAAACAGAGACAGTTTCATGGAAGAAGGAGGTTTTAATGGGTGATACACACTAGACTAATCCATCAGGCTCCTGCGGTGCAATCCTGCCCCGTGGAAAGCATTTCATGGACTCAGCCACATCGTGGTCATACCATTCTTCCCACGAAAGTGTCATCTCCTTCCCCTGAGATCAGCAGGATGATGCATTTTCACTGCACATTTCATCAGACAGGCCAAAATAAACTCCATTCCAAAGGGCAAAAGTACCCAATTTACCCCTGGGAATAGGACAAGTAAAGGGAAAACTCGGTCCAACATATCTGAAAGCACAGAGTAAAACTATGAAAATGGGATTTTACTCCATGACTACCAGAAGTTTCTTGCAAGCATTTGCTTAGCAGAAACCTTGGCTTTCATTCCTCTTTTGATTTTTTTAAGCTGGTTTTTGAACACTACTCAGTAGGTAGTTGGCCTTTTTGATGTTTGGCACTGGCATAAAAAGGATAAGTCATTTAATTTTCTGCAAAGGCGACGAAGCCTGTTTTGTATGTAAAGAGGCAAGCCGCCCGGGCATGTGTGACTGTGCACAAGTGAAAGCTTTTCTTCTTTGAAGGTTCAGAATTAACATGTCTACTGGATTCCAAGGATTGTTCACCAGACCCTGAAATGTGGAAACCAAGTGCAGCAACTTGAAGTGCAGGGTTAAAGCAATTATCAGAAAATGAAGAGGAACTGAAGGACCACTGGTGATGGTAAAGCACTTCTTGTCTTGTCTTCAATTATCCAGGTTGGCTGTCTTCTTACCAAACAGAATACTGGCAATCCAAAGGAAAATCCAAAAGGAACTTGAGCTGCCTATGTCCACAGAGCAAGACAAATGATGCAGATAGGTTAGAACACAGGCTAGTGGGAAAGGTTCGTGTAGCCTGAATGGCCCAGATCAGTCACTTGTATGGAATCAAGTTGATGTGATAGAAGTTTAGAATCTGTATATAAACAAGGCCTGAAGGGGCGAGAACAACACTTCGACAGATTATTGAACGTCTAGATGAGCTAAGCTGTGTGCTAAGTGCCAAGAATATAGAAATGGAAAAAACAAACATTCCCAAGACTATTCCATCTATTTTATCAAATAAATCTCAAATGGGTAAACTGGATATAAGTTTAATTAGATGTCCAGAGAGTCTATGGCAGTGGTTCTCAACCTTGGCTGCACATTAGAATCACCTGGGAATCTTTTTAAAATTCTGATTTCTGGGCCTCATCCTCCAGAAATTGTTTCTTTGTTATGGGGTGGGGCCACAACATTAGTAACAAAGAAACAATTTCCGGAGGATGGGGCCCAGAAATCAGGATTTTAAAAAAATTCCCAGGTGATTCTAATGTGCAGCCAAGGTTGAGAACCACTGGTCTATGGGTTTGCAGGATGATTAAGCTCTTTGAGCTTCATAAACTTTCCAAAGCCTCCAGCCTACCTGAATCCAATCCAATCACCTTAATATGGAACTGAAGGCCTTCTACAATTGGCCTCAATTCTTTCCATTCTTATCCTTTACCAAACCACTCCAGCCCCACATCGTACATTTTAGGATCAACTCAACTGTTTTCAAATGCACTGTAACCTTGTGGTTTTAGTCAAGCAATTCTCTCAGCCTGGACTATCCTTCCCCCTACATTCTCCATATCCCCCCTTCTCCCTGCCACCAGTCCTTCTGCCCTACCATCAGACACTGGAATCCCACCTTTTAAAGCTTAATTAAGTGCTAAAGTCTCCATGAAGCCTCCATGAAGAACATCACCGGCTCCTCTTTGTCACAATTGTCATGCCTTCTTTTGGGGTCCTATTACATGTCGTATATGCCTCTGTTTTGTGGGCACTGTTTACACCTGGCATTATAGTCATAAGCATAGCTACACCACCTACTAGATTTATTTTTCTGAAGGAGTCATGGTCTTATCCATTTCCATAATCCTGCTAGATTTATACAGAGTAGGTACTCAACACATGTTTATTAATGTATTGAACCGAATTGAAGAAGGACAAACAAACCCTGGCCAGATGGCTCAGTTGGTTGGAGCGTTGTCCCATACACCAAAAGATCGCGGGTTTGATTCCAGATCAGGGCACATACCTAGGTTTCAGGTTTGATCCCTGGTCGGGGCGTGGCAACCTATCCATGTTTTTCTCTCTCTCATCAGTCTCTCTCTCTCTCTCTCTCTCTCTCTCTCAAAATCAGTAAACAGGTGAGGATAAAAAAATTTTTAAAGAACAAACAAGATGCAGGAATGTGCCCTCCTTAAATAATCATAGCCAATAAGTGACGTATGGATAGACTATGAAAATTCATTTATGTCCTTTTTTAGTGTCTTTCACAGCATGTTGCCTTTCCCATGATTTCCCCTCCAGACTTCTGTATTTCTTGATATTTCTCATTTTTTATAACTTATTTTTGTTCTGAACCACTCTTCCTTTGTGTTTCTATCTGTACCAGAAAGTCGGTCACTGCAGGAAAGCGTGGATCAGTATATGCTGATACAACTTCCTTATCATCGGAACACTCCCCTGCCCAGACACGTCAAGGAAATAGATATTTTGAAGAAACGTTCACAGCACCATCAATGGGAGGTTTCTTTATTCCAGAGCACGTGGGTCAGCTACAGGAGATGCGTCTGGACAGACAAACCTGAGAAAAGGAGCTTCCCATTTGCAACTAAAACTAACTCTTGCAGAGAGCGAGAGAGGAAAGCAAGGACTCGGGAGAGGATTGTTTTTTGTCAAGAACTACAAAATTTCAGGATAGAAGGAAGAGCAGGGAAAAGGGTGACAGGGAAGGTGGCCCTTGCATGAATCAAGTTGCTTCTGGCTTCATGGACTTTAAAGGTTTCAAGGAATAGGGTGATCAACATTATCAATGATAGCTCAGAGACAGTTATATTCGATCAATGATTCAATAAATATTTGTTGAGTTCTACTATGTGGCAGGACTATTCATAGGACTGAGCAGGGCAGACGGTCTCTGCCCTCAAACAGCTTTCAGTCTAGTGAGTGGAGGCCAGACCTTAAATAAACAACTGCACAATTAATTGTGGGAAGTGTTACTATGGAAAAGTGAACGGTGCTATGAGAATGTATCATGGGTGTGTAATCTAGTCTGAGTGTAGAGGAGGCCTCTCTGTGAAAATGATCTTTAATGGCCCCAAAAGACAAGTGGATGTCAAGAATTGAAGAGAATTCATTTCAAGCAGAGAGAAGGTGAATGTAGATGCAAGCAAGCCTGGAAGTCAAAATAGAAAGGTAGACCTCAGGGACAAGAAAAATGGAGTGTGGGCTTATATATAGGTGGGACCCACCCCTAACTGCCTGCACTAGCCAGGCCTCCTACAATGTGTTCTTATAGCACCTGTCTCTGTCCTCCAGAGTTTATAATTGGGTGTGCGTACGAGAAAGAGAGATTAACATCAGTCTCCGTTACCAAACTGTAAGGTCCATGAGAGTGAGAATCATGTTGTGTTTTATTCACTATTGTAAGCCCAGAGCCTACCACAGAACCTAGAATATCATATACACTCAATAAATATTTGTGGAATGAATGAATGACCAAGTGGATAAATGATTGGTCTAGGAGTAAGAATGCCTCAAGGTGTTGTGTTCCAATTCCGGTTCCAGCATTAACTCTCTACTGAAAGTGGATATCCGCTTAACCTCTTTGGGACCCACATTTCTCCATGATTGAAATTAATATGTTAAATGAGATTCTCTCTAAACTCTTTCCCAATTCAAAATTCAAATGTGTCCTATTCCCACAGGTTTCTTTGTTGTTTCTTTTCTTATTTTCATCTTATCCACTGAACAGTGTATGTTTTTCCCACTGCTTATTAGTGCCTTCTCACAGGCAAAGTCAGGTACTGGCGTATAAAGTTAGAATTTTAAGTTTATCAAACCCTGCCCAGTGGAAGCATATCCTGAAGAGCTGGCCTTTCCTCCATCTAAAATGATGTGCATTATCAAAAGACTAACATCAAAGCTGATTACTTTACCAGGAGGTTCCCAGCCAAGCAGCCTTTTGATTTGTTTTTACTACTTACCCACTAAGATAAAGCCAGTTAAAAAACAAAACTCAAAAGCTCTTTTCATTTATACTTTTGGCTTGTCCAGTAAAGCAGATTATCTAAAGCTAATTAATCATCAGAGAGGAACAATTGCTCCTTCTACACCCTGCACTGAACACACACACACACACACACACACACACACACACACACGATAAAGTTCCAGTGAAGTGCATTTAAATAGATGAAAAATTATTAGAATTAACATGATTCTACTTCAGGGGTTTGTTAACATGTGGTCTTTAAAATGCTTGTTTAAAAAAATGAATTTGTATACGATGACATATTATTTATTTTTGTGTCTGAAAATATCCCAATTAATAACCTAAAGTATTCCTAGCGACAAGAGTTTGTTTTTTACTCTACTGATTATAACAGAAGGAGAAAATAAGTGCCTAGTTGTTTGTACTAATCTAGGTCATAATAATAATATAAAAAATGTAGATTTACAATATTTTAAGCACCTGATCAACTCTATCATTCTTTGGGTATATAAAGCTTCTTTAGGCAGGCAACAACATTATTTTCTAAATTGGTTTGGAGTCCTCTGAAACATTGCTCCTATTTCTCTGAGTGTTTCCACCCAAGAAACCCAAGGCATAAATCTACTGTAGTTTGTGCAAAGACATTTAACACAACAACTATGTATCAGAAGGGAATAGCCATATTCAGGAGAATCTGTCAGGAAAACAGAGGGGGATGTATCAGATCTGAGTTTCAAGCCTGCCTCTTAATTATTCTGCCTCAAACACTTATTTCTTATGCAAGGAAAGCCCATCTTCCCCAACTCAGATGGCCATATTATGAATGCGGACAGTAATGGCTACTCTGGCTATTTGCAAAGACGGAAGATAAGCATTGGGTGCATATTCCAATAATATAAAATACTGTGAAGTAAAGAGTGCTTGGGTGGGACTTTCAGCAATTTTGTGAGAAGTGGTAATGAGCCAAAAAGGATGATGTCTTAGTAAAAAAAAAAAAAGTGGTATCTATCCTAGTAGAATTTATCTGTTTAATCCACAGGCAGATTCATGAAAGCTTGAGCAATTTTCTTCTTGCCAAGAAAAGTTGCTTTGATGTCTAATTGTTTTCTTGGTGGAAATTACTTTCATTTTATCAAGTACTTTATATACATTGATATTTCATATGTTACCTATTTCTCTTTTAAATCTTTATTACAGGTATCTTTTCTAAAGTTTTATTCAGCTAAAATTTTACATACTATACAATTTATCTATTTAAACTATACAATTTAATGGCTTTTAGCATATTCAGTAATGCATCAATCACCACAATCAATTTTAGAATACAAATATTTCCTCCAAAAGAATCCCCCCTTCCCTTAGCCATAACCCCACAATCTTCCTATCCCCTTGAGCTCTAGGCAACCATCAGTCTGCTTTCTGTCTCTATAGATTTGCCTAGCCCTAGCTAGTTTGCTCAGTGGATAGAGTGTCAGCCTGCAGACTGAAGGGTCCTAGGTTCCATTCGGGTCAAGGGCACATGCCCAGGTTTCGGGAGTGCAGGAGGCAGCCAACCAATCAATGGTTCTCTCTCATCATTGATGTTTCTCTCTCTCTCTCTCTCACTGTCTCTTCCTCTCTGAAATCAATTTTAAAAAGTATATATAAAAAAAAGATTTGCCTATTCTGGACAGCTCATATAAATGAAATCATACAATCTGTGGACTTCTGTAACTGGCTTCTCTCACTTAGTATACTGTTTTTAAGGATCATCCACATTACAGCAGGCATCAATACTTAGTTTCTTTCTATTGAAGAATAATATTCCATTGTATGAATATACCACATTTTATTTCTCCACAAATCAGTTGACAGACATTTGAGTTGTTTTCACTTTGGAGATATTATGAATATTGCTGCTATGAACTTTTGTATACAAGTTTTTGTGAGGATATATGTTTCGTTTCTCTTGGATCTGCCTATAGCTAGAAGTGGAATTACTAAATCATATGGCAACTCTATGTTTAACCATTTGAGAAATTGCCAGACTGTTTACCAAAGCAGCTGCACCATTTTATATTCCCAGCAGAAGTGTACAAGGGTTCCCATTTCTCCACATTCTTGTCAATACTTATTATCTGTCTTTTCTATTACAGCCATTCTAGTGGGTATGAAGCAGTATTTCTGGTGGTTTTTATTTGCATTTCCCTAATGACTAATTATGTTGGACATCTTTTCATGTGCTTATTGGCCATTTGTATATCTTCTTTGGATAAATATCTATTCAGATTATTTGCCCATTTTTAAATTGGGTTATTTGTCTTTTTATTACTGAGTTGTAAAGTTTTTATGAGAGAGAGAGAGAAAGAGAAACTTCAATATGTAAAAATATAAACTAACAATTTAATAAATATATCTCAATCACCTATTATGTGTAACTTAGGGCAGTGCCATGTGTGCAGAAGCAAGGAAAAGATGCACCAAGAAGCTTATAATTACTAAGGGGAGAGGGGTAGTGAGACAAATCCACTAGTAGAGGAAAATTACTAGTATATCAGGTTAGAAAATCTGAAAGGGCTTCATGGAAAAGTTGGTGTTTGCAATGGGTCTTTTAAAGTGGGGAGAATTTTGAAAGAGATATCATCAGAGAGAGCATGAGAGGGGCACAGTGGCACTGATGTTCAAGGCATGACAGGAGAACAGCAAGTAGTTGTTAGAGGGATAGAAAAATATATATCTGAAGAACTTACAAACTTTTTCCAAATTTGATGAAAAACTACAAAACCACAAATCCAAGACTCTCAACAAACCTCAAGCACAAGAAACAAAGAAAACTGTAGTAAGACACGTGATTACCAAAATACTCAAAACGAATGATAAAGAAACAAATCATTGTTTAAAATCAGAGAAAAAAAGACATATATGAAGAACAAAAATAAGATTATTCATTAGGAAAAAAGCAAGTGATAAGACAGTGGAGCAACATCTTTAACTAAAAGAAAAAACTGTGAACATCAAATTCTATATTCAGGGAAAATATCTTTCAAAACAAGGCAAAATAAATTTTTTTCAAACATAAAAAAGCTGAAAGAATTCATAACCAACAACCCATGAAGTTGTGCTGTCTTATTTGAGAGTGGACTTAGATTCATTTTAAATATATATTGCAAACCACTAAGAATATTCTTTAAAGAAGTATAATTGATATGTTTAGAGAGGAAAGGAAATGGAATCATATTAAGTGCTCAATTAAAACCAGAGAAGGCAGAAAAATAAAAAATAAAAATGAGATGGAAAAAGATATATACCATGCTAATGCTAATCAAGAGAAAGTTGGAGTAAATACATTAATTTCAGACAAAGTAGACTTCAAAACAAGAAAAATTTTCAGAAATAAAGAAGAGCATGGGCCTTAGCCAGTTTGGCTCAGTGGATAGAGCGTCGGCCTGTAGACCAAAGGGTCCCAGGTTCGATTCTGGTCAAGGGCACGTACCTTGGTTGCAGGCTCCTCCCCGGCCTAGGCCGGGACTCGTGCAGGAGGCAACCAATCAATGTGTTTCTCCCACATCAATGTTTCTTTCTGTCTTTCCCTCTCTCCTCCACTCTCCCTAAAAATAAATGGAAAAATAACCTCAGGTGAGGATTAACAGAAAAAAAAAAGAGGGCATGGCATAAAGATAAAGTGGTAAATTCTCCAAGAAAATATAACAAACCTTAGCATACATACACCTAACAACTGAGCATTATAATACATGAAGCAAAAATTGATAGAACTTTAAGAAAAAAATAGACAAATATTATAGTTGGAGACTTCAGTGCCCATCTTTCAGTAATTGATAGATCAAGCAGGCAGAATATCAAGAAGAATATAGTTGAACTAAACAGTACCACCCATCACTGTATCTAATTAAACATTTATTGAATATTTCATTCAACAATAATAAACACATATTCTTCTCAAGTTCACATGGAATATTCACCAAGATAGACCATATTCTGGGCCACAAAACACACCTAAGCAAATTTAAAAGAATAGAAATCACATAAAGTATGTTCTCAGGCCTCAAAAGAATTAAACTAGGTATCAATAACAGAAAGATAGCTGGAAAATCCTAAGATATTTGATCATTAAACAAGACACTTAACTGTGGTGGTTGTTACATGGGTGTATACAAATATTGAAATTTACCAAATTGTATACTTAAATATGTGCAGTTTATTATATGTCAATTATACTTCAAGGTAGCTGTTTTTTAAAATGTATATAATGCAAAGATTCAGGAAAAATTACATTCATATGAGTATTCTTTTACTTGAACCAGATTAAAGCTTTTTCCTATGTAAGTATCTTTTGCTGGTTAATTCAGTTGGCTATCAGAGACCACTCAAATTCTAAAAGCCTGAGTAATAAACTAACTGCAGGCACTGCATCTCATTTTGTTTTGTTCCATAAATTGTTCTTTCAGCATCTACATACTTGGTTCTGAAGGTAGCAAAGTGAGAGTATGTGGAGAGAAGAAAGCGTCAAAATAAATAATGGTGGGTCAGAAACATTATCTTCTTATATAAAAGACAGCACACTATATTTCTACAAGATATCCTATATCTACATTTTTACTGAGCAGCTCCTAAAGACAAAAATCACATTATTCATGAGTGCTTCATAGAGCATCTGAGGCTTAAGCATACTATTTGATGAAAACAAGGATGTTCCAACAAATCTTGATTTTGCTCTAAAAGATCTATTTTGCAGCTGCTTAAAACACATGTGGCCTTCTAGGGCTCTAAAATAGAAAAGCAAATGGGCAGATATTACCCATTCTCTTAGACACTATCTGAATATCATGAAGTTCACTTGGTGTAACTCTGTTTTAGACTCTGGGCACGTGGACCTTTGTTTATTTTTGTGGCAACTTAAGTATCTTTACAGGCTTTGCTTGGAGATCTACTGATGACCTCTTTCTTATGGGATCCTCAAGCAAAGGGAGTGTATCCAGCATTTAACTTGCCTGTCACCTCGAGATATTATTCACTTAATCATATTTAGCCTATTCTAATTCACTGAGAAGGAAGATTAATATATTTTATAAATACTTAGTAAGTTAGGTAAAGATATTAAACTATGCCTCTATAAGTTCTATTTTTACAGATAACTTGAATAGCTTTTCTCCAATAAGCCAGTTTCTTCCTTCCTTTCTTTCTTTCTTTCTTCCATGAGTTGGCTTTTCTTCCTTGGCACCATTGAAATGTGTCCATTGAGAGGGACAATAGAACATGGTAGACTCTGTCTAGGACCGGAGGTTCTCAACCTGTGGGTCGCAACCCCTTTGACGGTCGAAGCACCCTTTCACAGGGGTCACCTAAGACCATTCTGCATATCAGATATTTACATTACGATTCATAACAGTAGCAACATTACAGTTATGAAGTAGCAACAAAAATAATTTTATGATTGGGCCATAACGTGAGGAACTGTATTTAAAGGGCCAGAAGGTTGAGAACCACTGGTCTAGGACAGTAAATGCTCTTCACTCAATGTGAATTTAATATGTTGTCAGGCCTTAGCCAGTTTGGCTCAGTGGATAGAGCATTGGCCTGTGGACTGAAGAGTCCCAGGTTCAATTCCGGTCAAGGGCATATGCACGGGTTGTGGACTTGATCCCTAGTAGGGGGCATGCAGGAGGCAGCCGATCAATGATTCTCTCTCATCATTGATGTTTCTCTCTCTTCCTCTCTGAAATAAAATATATACATATATTTTAAAAAAACATGTTAGCAGAACCTTTCATATGGACCTTAGTAGAGTGTACTCAGCATTGCTATTTTTTATTTTCTATATATGGATCCTTTTTCCTAACAAAATTGTAAGCTAACTAAAGAGACAGACTGTACCTGCCTCTGTGAGTCTTGATAGTGAACACATCTAATTCTTAATATTGTTCATTTTTTAAAACCTTTGGAGGCTAAATATAAAAGGGGCAGTAGAATTGGAGCACTACTTCAACTTAAATCAACATGTGTGGAGCACTACCCTTGATGCCTGTGCTAGACCTGTAGGAAATACAAAAATACATGGCAAGTTGTCACAGAAGTCCAATGAAATGAGATTGAAGAGGCCCCTGTGCGACACTGAGGAGTTTGGACTGGATAGGGTACCATCAAAGGGCTTTGAGCAGGAGGACAAGGTGAAAGACCGTTTCTTGAAAATTGGTCTGATGGACTTACATGGGATGTAGTTTTTACTAGAGGTAAAAAGACTAAGTGGAGTAGTTAAGGATTGAAGTTGCTCTGCTGTGGGATTAAGACAGAAAGGAGTGGAAGCAGTTTAGGGAGAAAGGAAGATGACAATGGCTGAAGGGTTAATACTGGAACCGCAACATGGACTAGATAAGTCCCAAGTATTTTAACAAATTATTATTATATATCTATATCTATATCTATATCTATATCTATATCTATATCTATATCTATATCTATCTAAATTTATATCTATATCATCTATTTAGAGGTCCCCATATGCTATTGGTTCTATTTCTCCAGAGAACTCTGACTAAATGCAAAGGCATCAGCACTACCTCACACAGAATATGTGGGAATTAAACAAGCATATGTGGAAAGCTCCACGACTACTATCTCCAGGTAAATCCTAAATACCCTGCTGCCCTGATGGCCCCCAGCTGCCCTCCCCTGCTGGCCTGATCGCCTCCAACTGCCCTCCCCTGCCAGCCTAATCTCGCCCCTAACTGCTTGCTCCCCTGCTGGCCTGATGGCCCCTAACTGCCTCTGCCTCAGCCCCCACCACCGTGGCTTTGTCAGGAAGGAATTCAGACATCCAGAAGATGTCCAGTTGATCCAGTCTAACTAGCATATTACCCTTTTATTAGTATAGATTCCTTATTCCAAAATAGAATTTCTGGGAGTTCACAAAACTTCATAACATAAATTTAAAATAAGTTGATAATGAAATTGGAACAAAGGAATAATTTGGTTAGAAAATAAGATAAAGCCAAGAGTAAGGTTGTTATACAAAATGCATGCTGTGAGGAAACAGCAACCTACTACATGAATCATTGTGCAACTAAGATTAAAAAAGCAAACTAATTTCTTGGGATAAGCCCAATAGTTGTTTGTTTGTTTTTTCATTTAAATTCTTTATTGTTTAAAGTATTACATGAGTCTCCTTTTCCCCCCATTGACCTCTCCCTGGCTGCTCCCATCCCCCAGCACATGCCCTCACCCCCCTACTGTCTGTGTCCATTGGTTATGCTCATATGCATGCATACACATCCTTTGGTTGATGTCTTATCCCCTCACCTCCTGCCTTCCCTCTTAGGTTGGATAGTCTGTTCAATGCTTCTATGTCTCTGGTTCTATTTTTGTTCATCAGTTTATGTTGTTCATTATATTCTACAAATGAGTGAGATCATGTGATATTTATCTTTCTCTGACTGGCTTATTTCACTTAACATAATGCTCTCCAGGTCCATCCATGCTGTTGCAAATGGTAAGAATTCCTTCTTTTTTACAGCAGCATAGTATTCCATTGTGTAGATGTACCACAGTTTTCTAATCCACTCATCTGCTGATGGGCATTTAGGCTGTTTCCAAATCTTAGCTATTGTAAATTGTGCTGCTATGAACATAGGGGTGCATATATCCTTTCTGATTGGTATTTCTGTTCTCTTGGGATATTTTCCTGGAAGTGGGATTACTGGGTTAAATAAAAGTTCCATTTTTAATTTATTGAAAAACCTCCATATTGTTTTCTACAGTGGCTGCACCAGTCTGCATTCCCACCAGCAGTGCATGAGGGTTCCATTTTCTCCACATCCTCGCCAGCACTTGTTGTTTGTTGATTTGTTGATGATAGCCATTCTGACAGGTGTGAGATGGTACCTCATTGTTGTTTTGATTTGCATCTTTCAGATGATTAGTGACTTTGAGCATGTTTTCATAGGTCTCTTGGCCTTCTGTATGTCCCATTTCGACAAGTGTCTATTTAGGTCCTTTGCCCATTTTTTGGATTGTTTATTAAGCCCAATAGTTTTTGATGCCAAGAACAGAAAGAAATTTCTCTCTGAGGTCTGAAGACAGAAAATTTTGTGCTTTTTGGTGAACAATAACTGTCCTCAACAATATTCTTAGAGTAAATATATTCAGTAACATAGGCAGTTGGTATAACATGAAAGGGGGGGAGTCAAAATTAGTAAGAATAATGGAATAAAGGCTCAAAGTAATAGGATCTGTTTTTGCCTGATCTGACTTAATTTGGGGATGAATTATTTTTTTAACCTCTAGGTGTCAAGTTCCTCAAACTGTGACCTATGTACCATCAATATAAACTGGGGTACTTGGTAAAATGTAGATTACTTGGCCTCCCCCAAGATGTAATGAATAGAATCTTTGGGGAAGGGACCTCAGGAATTTATTTTTTTATTTTTATTTTATTTTATTTTATTTTTAGGAATTTAGTTTTTTAAAAAGCTTCCCAAGTAATTCAGATGCATACTGACATTTGAGAAACTTTGACTAGAGCCAAGGTTTTCAGTCTGAGTAGACTAACTATGGGGTATAAAATGAATTCACTTAGTCATGATGAGCATTTTTTAAAATGAAACACACACACACACACACATACACAAAAAAAAATGAAACACAAAACAGAATAGACTAGAATGTATCAGAGTGCCAAGTTGTAAGAATATAGAATTAGAATAACTATTGTTTAGGGTAAATTTTGTGAATACATACATATTATTACATGAAATATATATAACTTAACATAATAAATATAATGTATGTATTTGTGTGCATATATACAGCATTGTGACTATGATATACATATGATATTATGATATACATAAATATATGTATATAAGGTGTCCCCAAAAATGTATACACACTTTAACAGCTGATAACTTACTAATTTTCACTCCTTTTCAGGTTAACTGATTTGAAATAATGGGTGAAGCCAGACTAAGCTTTGAACAAAGAACATTTATCCTAAAGTGGCACTAGACATTTTTATGGGGATACATAAAAGATAAAATTTATGGTACAAAATCAGCAATAGTTCATGAATTAAGGGTGCACAAATACCGAACTAAATGATTCTTGATGTTTGCGATTCCATTGCTTCATGTTATCAACAGTGCCTGGACCAGAACCGTCATCAGTTTGAAAACAGGCATTGATAAAAAACAATTATTCATTCCCGTAGATTCTTTTAAAATTTTAAAATGAACTTTATGTTAATAAACACTAGCTTTATAATCATTCAAAGTGTGTATACATTTTTGGGGACACCACTATGTATTTTTTCCCATGAAAACCACTAGCTAGAGGAATTCTTCAGATAACCTATCCTTTGGGTTGTTTCCTTCGCTCAGTTTTTATTAAACTCTGAGCAGCAGTGAGTCTGGACTCATACCTGTGACAGGAACCCTATAGCCAGGTAGGCCTCAGTGACATTTGTGAGGAGCTGAGAAGTTAGACAAGAATGGGAAACTACACAGAAGGCCAGAGACCTCAATGAACTCCCTGATGACAAGCTCAAGAGTCCCCTCAAGACATAATTTGGGGTCCACCAAACACAGAGGTGGAATGAGCAGGTCTGGGTTTATCTCTGCAGCTGAGCAGTTCTCCTATCTGACCACTTTCTCTCTCTTCCTAAGTACAACCTCCCCTCCTACCCAGGAAACATCTGATCTTTGTGAACCCAGGGCCTTAAAGTGGAAGCATCTATTGATTCTATTCTCTGCCTTCTCCACCTAAGAAATACCCATAGTTCAAGACCAAGCTGAAGATCCACCTTCTTGACGGAAACTTCCCAAACCCCGGTCAGGCTCTTCTCTGAATTTCTACAATTATTTATTCATTATCATAATTTATCTTTTAAAAAGTCATGCATTCACTCAAAACCAGTGTTTATTAAGCACCTATCACGTGGCAGCTCTGAAATGGCAGGAAGTGTGCATGGCTTTGAACTCTCCACAGCACTCAGGCAAATGACTTGCGTAGTTAAGTACTCAACATACATTGTTGACTAACTAGCTGTTAATGTGCATTTTTGCTTCTTACTCATGTTTTTTTTCTCATTTCTTTTTTCTTTTAAGCTGAGTAGTAATAAATGCACAGAAAGAACAAGAATGTTTATAGTAAATTGAGTGGCAGGTAGCTGTGTTCACTTACTCATACCTTTACCATACAAGGCTGCTCTTGTGTAGATATGACCTTCTTAAATCATATTTAAGCAAATTAAAAACATTTCTCAGAAATTTATATGAATACATCCCAAGCATCATTTAGTCTTAAAAAGCAAGTCAATTGAATGCATAATGAACTCTTTCATTTGTTTCGATTTGATCCACCGGAGATGCTTAAATGAATTCACAATATACGCACATCTTATGAGGAATATCCTAAACCAAAAGCTAAGAATGACTTGCTCCTTTCTTTGCTAAAGAAGCTGTAGAAGTGAAAATACTGCCTTTATGGATTTTTAAGCAATCAAAATATCTTCATGGGATGAAAAATATTTTACTGGATTTTTGTGGTTGAATAGCTTGGAACAGCTAGGAAGCTGGATCCATTAACCTCCTAATAATAAAGCCTTTAAAATATACAATAATATATATTAATTGCTGAACATTTTGAAAACACTGATAAGCACAAAGAAAAAATTTTTTAACAAATCACCTGTAACCCTGTCACCTATGAATAAGCACTTGGAATATATCCTTCTAGGTTTGACTTAAGAAGTCTTTAGTTTATCAATTATTTATGTGAAATCTTTGGATTTACAAATCCTGAGGGTTGGCCCTTGTCATCCAGCTTTAGACATAGTGGTAGAATCTTACAAAAGAAAATAATGTGGAACTGGCAGTCTTTTCAGAGTAAATTCATTATGCATCTTTTAAAAAATGTTTTTATTGATTTTAGAGAGGGAGGGAAGGAGAGAGAAACATTGATGAGAGGAAAACATCGATCAACCGGCCCCCACTGACAACCTGGGCATGTGCCCGACCAGGAATCGAACCGACGACCTCTCAGTGCATGGGACGACACTCAACCAACTAAGCCACACCAGCCAGGGCTATACATATTTCTTAATGCAGCTATTAAAATGGGGGAGGAAAACTATTAACAAAAGGGAACTTTATCACCAGGACAAGATATGCTATTATGCCTTAATGACCAAATTACTCTGCGATACTACTTTTATTCTAGAATTTTATACGCTTAATAAGAAGTGCCAAGATGCGACGTGCTCGGCATTTCACACTCATTTACTGCAATACCTCCGAGCATTATAAAATGTTCGATTGAAATGCAATTTTCCAGCTAAGTTACAGCTCTGCAAAGGGTTAGGGAAACTCAAACCCTAGGTTTTGTCCTAGAGATTTTGAAGTTTAATGTTATTATGACTATCTCACATACCAAGGTAAACCCAATAGTGTTAAGTTACACCCATGAGAATAGTGAAACTACAATCACCAACTCACAACTGACTTAAAACCAGAAATCCTCACAGACTTAAACTGCTGCTTTAAGGAGACATAACTAACGTCGGTACTGGGAAGATGAAAGCAACTGGATCCCTGCATATTAATGTCAATATGTCAATGCATGTCCGATTATGATGACAACAAGAAAATGGAAGAAGGTCGGGATATCTAAGCGTGGCATTAAAGTCTAGACCAAATTGAATTTGATCAAAGACCAAAGATATTGTAACTACCAATCTTACCTGCATTCGGTTAAGCTTACAGTTGAACCCATAATTTATTTCCGGAATCTCCAAGACATCCTGGCTAGTCCTCTGGAATTTTCTACCTAACAGTTCAGGGATTGAGGTCGTTTAAGATTCTAAGCCTCTAATAGCACATGTAGATAATTACATGCTGTGGGATGTAATACGATTCCCCGATCCTTTGATAACACTGGGACCTGTTGAATGAGAGCTTGAGTGAAAGCAGTAATTCAAAATTTCCTTCCTTTGTGACTTTTTGGTCTAAACCTCACCATTACTTTTTCATTGTTTGGACCTTATTGTATAAAAAGGCAGGGCGATCCTGATAAGAGCAAAGGAAAGGCTTAGCACAGTTTGGAGGAGGCTGCATGGATTTCCTCCAGAATCAGCACAGGGACCCGCCCAAGGGCCTGGAACCATGGGAATTTCCTACTGAAGGATGTACCAGTCTATAGCTTCATTTTCACCGTAAGATTAACGGGACCTGACTCTGGGTAAAATCCAATACCACAAGTTGGAAGTGCAGGTGAGTTTTCCTTTTTTGTGGATGCCAGTATATTGTTAAGGAGACCCACAGACTACAGGAAGGGAGAGAAAATGTTTCTCCTGCAACTCCTATGAACTGTGAAGAATTGCAATTATATGCTTGAGGATAACGGCAGCACCAAGCCTCCGAAGGAAAAATACTAAAGCTACTTCTGAAAACTCATGAATGCCACCTATTATGCTCACAGATATCCTAGCCAAAAGGATTTGCTTCTTTCAACTGCCCTGCAACTCGCAGCTGTGACTGTCACATTCTTGAGGTGAAGCTGTGCTCCATGTCCACTTAAGCTGGATCTGCCCATGAAAGTTGCCAACCACAAATATGCAGCCACTGGAACATCCTGCCCTCCCCTCACTCCCGTAAACACTGTGGATACTGCTTGACTTATTAAAGTGATAAGCGATGGTACCGGAGCAGTGCTTCTCAACAGGGGCTGATTTTATCTCCCAGGGCACATCTGGCAATCTCTCAAAACATTTTTGATGAGCACAACTGGGGCGGGGGTGGCAGTGGGTGTTGCCACTGGCATCAGGTGGGTAGAGGCCAGAGATGCTGCTAAACATTCTATCTTACTTTAATACAATCAGATCCAAACAATGAAAAAGTAACGATGAGACTTAAACCAAAAAATCACAAAGGAACAGCCCTTCCACAGAAAAGTATTATCTTGCCTAAATTGTGCCTAGGTTAAAATACTCTGAACTATTTTTTTTTTCATAACTGCTCTGTGGAAGTAGATGGGATAGGACTGTTTTTATTTGCTCCCTTTTCTCTACCCCTCAAAACTTTCTCCTCTACCTTTGTATAACTGCTTTCAACAACATCTATGGCTTCTTACTGAAAGACACCCAGGGTCACTTTTAGCACAAAACAAATGTTTCTCTCTTCCAGGAGCCAAATGGTCAGTGCTAACTTTTCAAGTGTCCTCAACTGCTTTGATGAATTGATATTCTTCTCTAGCTGGTGAAGAAAAACAACACAGATAATGGTCTCTGCAGCTGTTAGGAGGTTTGGTGTGTGTGTGTGTGTGTGTGTGTGTGTGTGTGTGTGTTTGTCTAGATTAGCTCCCTGGCTACATTAATTCTTGCACTTGACCAAGCAAAATGCCCCATTCCTAAAATAGGGTAGTCAAAGAAACCAGATCAACCTGGAAGGAAACATGAAACCGTGGGAAACAAGATAAGCCTGAGTATTCAATCACCTCATTTCAGAAGAATCAAAGTCTTACAATGCCAAGGCCACTTGCTAAAGTCCAGAAAAAGAAACATTGGAAGAAGACAGAAATAGTGACGAAGGTGCAGTGAGTGATAGGCCAAGCTAGAAATTAAGGTTGGAAGTCCCGGGAAGAAAATACTTTTTTCCTGTAGCTACCTCATGACTATACCCCCACAAATAGAGGCACTGCCTGCCTTCCTAAAAGCCCCAAAGGATAACCCATGTTCTCCTTTGGTTACACATCACAGAGCTCACAGCCCTATTCTAATGGAAAGGAAGATGCCTCTAAATCTAGGAATGTTTGAGTCTGGAAGCAGAGAGGCCCAAACGACCTGATAAACCCTTATCTGCTATCACCCTTTGACATAGAACATATTTTCATTCTGTGTGCCTGTGTTACAGAGAATATAATGTGAAGGAAAAGGCCAAGTCTTTACCAAAAGCCATACTTTTTGGGGGGGAATGGACTTGAATTTATAATTAAGCAGAGTGATATAAAAAAATGATCCCCCGCCGAAACCGGTTTGGCTCAGTGGATAAGAGCGTCGGCTTGCGGACTGAAGGGTCCCGGGTTCGATTCCGGTCAAGGGCATGTACCTGGGTTGCGGGCACATCCCCAGTGGGAGATTTTCAGGCAGGCCTGTGGGTTCACCATTAGACATTTATCCCTCCTTGCTACTTACACTCCAGCTGCATAAGGAAGTGTGGTTTTTCACACTTCAGGATTCTGCTTCCTGCTCCCATTCCCTTTAACACACTATTCCTCGCCCTCACCCCAACTCTTGTTTTCCCTTTCTTAAGATTTAGGCTCAGGTGTCATTTTTAGGGAACTTCCCTTTTGACCCTACCCTCACCCCTTTTCTGCGCTTCTATAACAACCAGTTATATCTCCATCATTATACTTAAAACATTTTCACATCTCGTCACATTTCCAGTGGATCTCAAATGTTTAGTGAGCATAGTATTCACTTGAGGAGTTTGCTAAAAATACTCTTGCCTTGTACAAGATTTTGAGTTACTAAATGTGGGGTAGACCCAGGAGATTGCATTTGTAAATAAAACCTTCCTTAATTATCCTGATGCTGTTGTCCACCAACGACACTGAAGAACTTGGCCTTGTCTGCACCCTGAGCCCCTTGACACTGAAGGCTAGAAGCTGTCTTTAGTTATCTTCATATCCCCAGCCCCAATCCAGGACCAATTCATGGCACAAAGCAAGCCCATGTTCAAAAAATATTGTTGAATAAATGCATCCTGAAACATCTCTGGTTGAAAAAATAAATCTTATCTAATAAAGAGGGAATATGCAAATTGACTGTCACACCATAACGGTCAAGATGGCTGCACCCACAGCAGAGGCAGGGATTCCATAACACAAGATGGCTGCACCCACAGTGGAGGCTGAGTTCCTGTAACAAGCCTTAATGAGCAATCAGCAGGGACCTGAGGCTGCGTGACGCTGGGCCGGGGCAGGGGACCTGAGGCTGTGCCCCATGCCTGGTGGGGCTTGACAGGGTACCTCAGGCCATGTCCCCCACCCAGTGGAGCTTGACGGGGGACCTCAGGATGTGCCCCTCGCCTGGCAGGGTTTGACCTCAGGCCGCACCCCCAGTCCCAGTGCTGGGCCAGGGGACCTCAGGCTGTGCCCCCTGCCCAGCAGGACTTGACAGGGGACCTGAGGCCGCACCCCTGCCCAGCAGAGCTTGACGGGCGACCTCAGTCCATGCCCCCTGACCCATGCCAGGGGACCTCAAGGTGCAACCCCCAGCCCGGGCCAGGGGACCTCAGGCCATGCCCCCCGCCCTGGCACTGGGCCAGGTGACCTGAGGCCAAGACCCCCAACCAGTGGGGCTTGATGGGGGTGGGGCCGGTCGGGTCTGGATCTAGCCCAATGAGGGTGGGGCCAGCCGGGCATGGGTCAAAATCGCGCACGTAGGAAGGCGGGGACTTGACTCTGGGTCCTGCGGCGTGCCCCAGACTCTGACAGGAGGAAGATTTTCATATACATTTTACTAATTTTCTTTCATCTCTGATACTTCTATTATAGAGAAAGGGCAAATAGCAATATTAAAATATTTCCTCTAATTAACCCTCTTTTGATGTGCACGAATTTTGTGCACCAGGTCACTAGTACCAAATAAATTCTTAACATGGAAGAGTTGAGAGGGTGAGGCCAGGAAAAAAATTAGAAGGTAGGCTGATGGAAAATCCCTGGGTCCAACCTCCAGTTGCTTCACATCTTGCTAAGAAACACGACTGCAAGTCTCTTCACTTTCAGCATCAGCTCCCATTACTGAGCTTTGCTCTGCCCATCATGCCTGGTGTTATGCCAATCGGCTACCTGTAGACTTTTTTTTTTCTGGTAGACTTTTATATCATCTTTATACTGCATCCCACACCCTTCTAGTATGGCAGTCAGGAGAAGGCTTTATGTTAAAGGCCCTCCTGTGCTTTGTGATCATCCATTCTTAATCAGCAGTGTCAGCCTGAGACAGAATGTGTTAGAGCTCAATTTGAAGGAAGGCCAGGAGAGAGTCTTGTAATACCATGCCACCCCATTCTTAGACAAATATAAAGAATAATCTGTTCATACAACTAGGAAAACCAGGGAAGGAATACCGATCCTGGTTTGTAAAGCAAAGTCTCATGTGTGCTCTATTTGGTGCAGAGATTGGCCAGATTAAGAAAGAAAAAGGGAGTGTGTGCACATATGTGGGTATGTGGTTAAAACTGAGCTGGCCAAGAATGTTCTAGTTTCCTAATAGTGCAAAATGGGTTTGATTCTTTGTCCTTGTGTCTCCCGTCCTGGCTCAGTGGGAGCTGAAAATATTCTTCGCCCAACCCTCAGGGTCAAAGAGTTGTGGGTTATTGGAATGCTATTTTGTTTTCAGGCTGTTTGATGTTAGTGGCTTGATTACCAATATAGTGGTATAGCAGAGAGTTTCATTTTGGGAGGTCTTAGTACCAGATGTCAACAAATACTAAGAAAAACATTCCTTTATGTCACACACATACACACACAACTCGGAAGTACCCCCCTCCTCACAACAAATCCCTTTCCAAACATTTCATCTTAAAAGCTTTCTATTTAAATATTTTAAATACATTTTTATTGTGGAATAATCTTAGGTTTACAGAAAAGTTCCAAAGAAAGTAAGAGAGTTCTTGTATACCCTTCAGCAATTTCTCATTCTATAGCTCTGGTCCACGCCTGCACCAGGGGATGACAAACTGCAGCAGCTTGCAAACCAAATCTGGCCTGACACCTGTTTTAGTAGGACCTGCAAGCAAAAAAGAAAAAAAAAAGGTTTTTATATTTTTAAATGGGGGAAAAAGTCAAAATAAGAATAATATTCCATGACACAGGAAAAGTGTATGAACTTCCAAATTCAGCTTTCATAAATAAAGTTTTATTGGAACACAGCCATGCCCATTCCTTTATATATTGTCTTTTGACCTTTACTCCTATAGTGGCAGAGTTGAGTGGTTGTAACAATAGACCATAGAGCCACATCCTCCCAAGTCTTTACTTTCTGGTCTTTTACAGAAAAAGATTGCAGACTCCTGGTCTAAACTAAGAGGTAAACATTGTTGCATTGCTATTAACTAAATTACACACTTAATAACACCGGTTTTTCCATTAATGGTTCACCATGCAATCCAGGATACCACACTGCCTTTAGCAAACACGTATGTACATCCGCCTCTGTTTACTCACCGGGTGCGCGGTCCTACTTTGGAAAATATTCCTGCCTAACAAATGAATTTCAGCTGGCCACTTGAACAGGGTTTGTTTTTGCTGTTTGTTTGGGGTTGTTTACACTTTTTACACAATAGCCAGACAATTTAATTCAACATCTGGGCTTGGAACGCTGCGAACTTGAAGATGGAGGAAGAGCTATATTTGTTCAAGTGGTCCAATGTTGGGCCAGCCAGGGTACCAATCAGGCTCTTCAGAAAAAAGGCTGGTTCCCAAAGCCCTCCCGCGTTCGGTGGCCCCGGTCCCAGGCAGCCCCTGCCCCAGCTCCCTGTCCTTTGTTTCCTCCTTCCCCAGCCTGGCCTGTGAACGGCGCGGCTCTCCCTTTCACCCGGCTGCCGCGCCTTTCAAGGGGCTCCTCAGGCACAGGCGGGCGGCGTCCGGTTGCCGGGCAACGGCTGGCAAAGCAGCACACGCTGCCGCCAGGGCCGAGACACATCCGCACCAGCCCGTCTGCGCTGCGAGCCTGTGGCCTGATTTCTCCCCCTCCATTGTTGTAGCTAACACAAAAGGCTACAACTCCAGTGTGGCCATGGGGCCTGCATTGAATTACGCACCAGGCCATTCTTTGGGCCAGAGCCTTTGTGGGTTGAGATGCGTTCCTTCCCGGAGCCAGAAACTCTGGGCCTGTCACACGCAAGCCTAAGCGCTTCTCAAGCGTGGACGAGTCTCCCTCCCACCCTGCACCGTATCCACCCACCTACCGCCTTTGTAGCTTTCAGCTGGCGGCCAGGCCCTCGTTTGCCTTTTGGCTGCTATGAGATCACTCCAGCTGCGGTCTTGGACATTCCTCCCCACTCGCTTCCTTTTCTCTCAAGTCAAGCGTCGCATATAAAATCCCAGGCCTATTTGGTCATCTTTGCTTATCTCTTTCTCAACCATTCCCAGCTCCCCCATCCCTCTCTCTCAGTGTCTACGGCTGCTGTTGCCATGGAACTTAAAACAATTCAGGAGATGAAAGGAGCTTTTCTATGGTGTCCGCCCAAATCCCAAACTTCAGAGGCTGAAGTCAGCGCAGAGTCCTTGGGATTTCCCAACGCTCCCTGTCCTCCAGTCTGAGGGTGAGTTAATTCACCACCCTCTCATTCCCTGACCCAGTGTTCAACACCGTGTTCGGGTCCGGGGAAATTCAGTGGTGAATTGGGAAGAGAAATGTTAAACCACGCTTAGGAGCAATTGCATATAAAAGCAGGAAGTGATCTCCCTGCACAGGAAAAACATCCCAAGATAGGGGTCTATTTTTCTTCAACAGTGTAACCTCCACAAAGAGCATTACGTCAGCATTTAATACCCATTCTTACTTGCTGAGCGAGATGTGCATGAAGCTAATACTACACTACCTTTTTTTTTTTTTTTTTTTTTTTTTTTTTTTAGCTATCATCAATGTGCAATGCCTGCTGTTCAGCTAGGGTTCCCAAGTGTAGGCTTCACACACATGGCCAACCGTGGACAGGGGTGGAGGCGCAGGCACATGTGGAAATCCAGGTGTACTAGGTGCAGGCTTCTGCCATCTCTTTGTGCTTCATTATTCCAGCTCCCTTCCCCATAACATTCTGTTAAAACCCAGGCATAGCCGAAACCGGTTTGGCTCAGTGGATAGAGCGTCGGCCTGCGGACTGAAAGGTCCCAGGTTCGATTCCGGTCAAGGGCATGTACCTGGGTTGCGGGCACATCCCCAGTAGGAGATGTGCAGGAGGCAGCTGGTCGATGTTTCTCTCTCATCGATGTTTCTAACTCTCTATCTCTCTCTCTTCCTCTCTGTAAAAAATCAATAAAATATATTTTAAAAAAAAACAAACCCAGGCATAATTAAATAAATAGGTAGGCCATGAGAGGAATTCAAACTATACTGTGATAACTTATTTTTAATACAGAACTCATATTATGTGGGTGGAAGGAAATGAGAAAAAAAGCCTGTATGCCTTGAATCTATTTTAATGCCTTTTTCTGAAGAGCCTGATTTGGTACCCTGTCTGGCCCAACATTGGACTACTTGAACAAATATAGCTCCTCCTCCATCTTCAAGTTCGCAGCGTTCCAAGCCCAGATGTTGAATTAAATTGATGTCAAACTCCAGTTATCATAAATCAATCAAATATTTGTCAACTTATGTGGCACAAGCAGATGCCCAATGAGCATGAACCCTGCCTGTAGCCTAAATGAGTGTGAACCAGCCGAACACTACTGCTGACGCCTCCTAAGATCACAGCTTCCTGCCAAGCAATTGAGTGGGGGACAAGGGGAGTTCCAAAAGCTATAACATTGTCTTTCCTCAAGGTATTACTTAGTTTTAAAAAATGAAACTAGCATACATGAAATAATTCCAAGTGACAAAGGTGATAAAATTAACCATTCATAGCTTGAAACTTTTCTCAGTAATAATAGCTAAACTTTCACAGTAACCCTAGGAAATTATTGGTACTATTATTGTCCCTATTTTACATGTATGGAAACTTAAGAAATAATTCCGGACTTCTTCCTCTAATATATATATAAACACTAAAGGCCTGATGCATGAAAATTCATGCAAGAAAAAGAAGAGGGAGGTGCTTATTAATTGCCTGCAGTATTTCAGGTATGGTTCCAGGAAAGATAAGTCATATATTCAAATGACCACACTTTGGAAACCTGGACTTAGTGAATATGTGCAGGTCAATAGAAGGGAGAGAATGCTATAATCAAGAGCACTGAGAAGTTTGAAGAACCTTAGTCAGAGATTATAGGAAGGAAACTAGGGTAATGGTAGTAAACTCACTTCAGTTATCTAGCAAATATGGAATAAGGCTGTCGGGGGCGTGGGGAGTCTCTGGAAGGAGGGGCCCCAAGCCTCAACCACAGACCAGAGGTGACATGACAGTTGTGTAACAGGGCCTTCAGCAAGCAGATGAAGAAAGGAAAGAAGTGATGTAAGAGACACTTAGGAAAGAGTCTTAGCCACTGATTTACTTGGGGAAATGAGATGAAGGAGTAAAAAGTGATGGGATTTTTAAATTTGCAGAAGTTTATTATAATAAATACCTCCCAAAGGGTCTCCAAGAGTTAGCTTGGCAACCCTAAGTGCCTAACACACCCAGGGTAGTTTACTGACAGCAAATCTGAACCAATAGATAAATATGAAATTATTTCACATTATGTAAAACAGTGCTAGGCACATAGTAGAAGCTAATTGAATATGTATTGATTGACCGACTGCTTGAATAAATTGAAGAACGAAGATATGGGCAAATCCTTTTCTTCAAATCAGTGTGATTTAGAGTCTGCCCTTGTGACTGTCTGAAGGCGCTCAAGGCAAGGAGGTGCAATGGCAAGGACCAGGAGACCTGGGCTCCACCTCTAGCTTTCACGTAACACCTTAAAAAGGTCATTTCATCCCTCTGGACTTAGTGTCCTTGCCCGTTACATGCTGAGATTGGGCCAAGTAATCTAAAGTACAAAAATCCAAATTTTAATACGCTGGTTTCTCTTCAGATCGCGTAAATCTTTCGCCGTTTACTAAAGATTTCCGTGGAGAGGAACAATTCTGAGAAAGAAAAAAAAAATCCAAATGTTACAAATGTATGTCCACCCAAAGCATTTGAAGAAAAATAAATGAAGCATTTTGTTTGCACCGAGCAGAGCTTAGCCATTGTCTCCAAAGCTAATAGAAGTGCATCTCACTAAACAGTAAAGGAGACACTGGTGGTATTTCTAGGCTCTTTCCCGCTAAGAATCCTGGCAGTTTTCCCTAGTGTGCAGGGACCTTCCCATCATTTTGATTCCCATGATTTCACACTCCTGGGAATTTCCTCAGAGGAGCAGTTTCTTTGGCAACTTCATGCTCACAGCCATCTTAGTATCAATAGGAGTGACGTAGACATGTCAGTCGGGGAACAGGCCTCTTCTGGGCAGTGGGGAAAGGAGCTGCCTCCTTTTATTACCAAAAATAAACACAGAAGACACAAAAGATTGTATTACACTTGTCACATATGGTGGCGTCCGTTGAAGATGAAACTAAACTCTCTTCCATAAAATAAACTGCTTTGTGTGTGTTTCAAAGGCATTTTATGCTGCATAACATGAAATTAGCTACAGCTCCAGCCCTTTGAGCTTTGCATGTATATGTGGATATATTGTCTAAAACAAAAGTAGATTGAATTCTTTCTTATACTTACCCTCCCAGGAAAATATAACACTATTTTTTCAAAAGCTAAAAGGAAACATTGTTTGGGGAGAGCTTGACTATAAACAATGAAGCACTTAAATAGTAAATAGTCCCAGAAAGTTGTGCTGGTGGTCAAGCTCACTGTGCTTTGCTTCGTAGACTGGGTTTTGATTCCCTCCCATTTAGTCCCATGCCCTTCACAGCGGAGTCCAAGGATCAGCAGCAACAGGATCACCTGGGAGTTTGGTAGAAATGCAGAATCTCAAGCCCTAGCCCAGACCTACTGCACCAAAATCTGCATTTCATCAGGAACCCAGGTGCTTTCTACACACATTACCAATGGAAAAGCACCCTTCAGTGGAAATGATATTTTAAAAGTATTTTACTGAAAAAACCAAGATGGTGGCATAGGTAAACACCGGAGATTGCTGCTTAGCACAACCACTTCAAGAATACAACTAAAAGACGGGACAGACATCATCCAGAACCACAGGAAGGCTGGCTGAGTGGAAATTCTACAACTAGAAGGAAAGAGAAAAGCATACTGAGACTCAGAGGAGGTGCGGTGCGGAAGTAAAGTACAGAGGTACGGAGGCGCATGCAGAGAGGGCTGGCGGCTGAGGACACGGTTGTCTTTTTCAATCGGGAGGGAGTCTCAGGCTCTGAGCTCCAGTTCCGGGCAAGTCTCTGGGGACCCAGACTCATACAGGGAGAAACTGGACTGTCTGGCATCGGTCGGAACTCGAGGGCAGCTTTCTCTCGGAGGTGCTTGCAGCGATTGCCAGGACACTGAGAAGCGGGGCCTCTGAGGGCAGCCATAGCTGCTTGCTCTGCCCTGTTGATCCCCTGGGAC